>NC_048574.1:11057675-11167675 GCF_013265735.2 Oncorhynchus mykiss | reverse complement strand
CCGTCCCTCCATCCACCTCCCCACTTTAATTGAGTCCTCCTAATTCCCCCTTTTATTCCGACATGATATGTTAATATGTTACGCTTTGCTGCATCAGATACCAAGAGACCTCCGTCTTCTTTTGTTTTGTGTTTAATGAAGGAAGACGATCCTCCCCCTTTTCCCGGATAAAGTAACTATGGGGAATTTGGCCATGCTCAACTCAACTGGGAGCAATCGCAGGGAGGTGAGACTCTGAGCGCTTCATCCATCAACACAATCTGCTATGGAGAGACGATGTGAGAGCTTCCTACACAGATCCGTCTCTTTCTCCCCAGTCAGCGCTAGGCTGGGAGGATAGTCAGAATACACCACTGCTCATTCAGCTCAATCAGTCACGCAAGGCAGCCAGCCCCCCCCCCCCCCCCCCCCCCCCCCAAAAAAAAAAAAAAGATCCTACGGCACACAAATCAGACTGAGTTATAAGAAAGTCCCTCATTTGAATTCCCCTCCACCAAACAGAAGTTGATAGCGCATTGCGCTGTGCAGTCTGCAAGAGAAGGCCCTCCTTGTTTCCAGGTCAAATATCTCCGTCTCATCTCCCAGCTGTGGGAGGGAAGGCCAGGCATGGTCGATGAAGCCTCTCCACTCTGCCACAAAGGGAGCAAGGCAGAAGAGATCCTCCTCTCAGTCAGTCACAACCCCACTCAGACAAGCTTCACAGCCTCTGTTTGTGTTGAATATTTCATTGTCTCTCTCTTCCTCTGCCGGCTCCTCAAATGACCTTTAACGGCAAAGCCAAACTTCCCCTCTCTCTGCTCTCCTTCCTCACTGCCAGACTCCATCTCACAATAATTATAGTCAAACACTCTGCAGAACCCTCTCTTCCATCAAAATTCAACAGCACCTAAAATGGTAATAGCTCTAAACAAGTGATGGGGGGGGGGGGGGATCGATACAGTTACATATCGCAATATTATTTCTGAAGATATTATGTTGATATTTTGACTCCAAGTATTGATTTGCAAAAATATATATTTTGGTTGTGTTTTTTTGCTAGATAGCGTTAGCTAGCACTAGTCGTCTGTACCTGTATTTTTCATCCTATAGCTTGTTCTCCATCTTCATTTTAAATAGTGAGCCAACATGTTTTAAATACTTTTATTTCCATGACTGACCAAAACTAATTTTCTCTCTTCTCTTTCTGCAGAAGACATATAGTGAGCAATATTACATTTAGCTGATGCTCTTATCCAGAGTGACTTACAGTAGTGAGAGCATACATTTTCGTACTTGTCCCCCATGGGAATCAAACTCACAAGCCTGGTGTTGCAAACGCCATGCTCTACCAATTGAGCCACACGGAACATATGGTGAATATGTTTGTAACATTTAAATCTCAACAAAATCACAGCATAGAATCGCAATACCTGTGGAATCCTGGGAATTGCAATACATATAGTGGGGCAAAAAAGTATTTAGTCAGCCACCAATTGTGCAAGTTCTCCTACTTAAAAAGATGAGAGAGGCCTGTCATTTTCATCATAGGTACACTTAAACTATGACAGACAAAATGAGAAAAAAAATCCAGAAAATCACATTGTAGGATTTTTAATGAATTTATTTGCATATTATGGTGGAAAATAGCTATTTGGTCAATAACAAAAGTGTATCTCAATACTTTGTTATATACCCTTTGTTGGTAATGACAGAGGTCAAATGTTTTCTGTAAGTCTTCACAAGGTTTTCACACACTGTTGCTGGTATTTTGGCCCATGCCTCCATGCAGATCTCCTCTAGAGCAGTGATGTTTTGGGGCTGTTGCTGGGCAACACGGACTTTCAACTCCCTCCAAAGATTTTCTATGGGGTTGAGATCTGGAGACTGGCTAGGCCACCTCAGGACCTTCAAATGCTTCTTACGAAGCCACTCCTTCATTGCCCAGGCTGTGTGTTTGGGATCATTGTCATGCTGAAAGACCCAGCCACGTTTCATCTTCAATGCCCTTGCTGATGGAAGGAGGTTTTCACTCAAAATCTCACGATACATGTCCCCATTCATTCTTTCCTTTACACGGATCAGTCGTCCTGGTCCCTTTGCAGAAAAACAGCAAGGGCTTGGTTTCATCTGACCATATGACATTCTCCCAATCTTCTTCTGGATCATCCAAATGCTCTCTAGCAAACTTCAGACGGGCCTGGACATGTACTGGCTTAAGCAGGGGGACACGTCTGGCACTGCAGGATCTGAGTCCCTGGCGGCGTAGTGTGTTACTGATGGTAGGCTTTGTTACTTTGGTCCCAGCTCTCTGAAGGTCATTCACTATGTCCCCCCGTGTGGTTCTGGGATTTTTGCTCACCGTTCTTGTGATCATTTTGACCCCACGGGGTGAGATCTTGCGTGGAGCCCCAGATCGAGGGAGATTATCAGTGGTCTTGTATGTCTTCCATTTCCTAATAATTGCTCCCACAGTTGATTTCTTCAAACCAAGCTGCTTACCTTTTGCAGATTCAGTCTTCCCAGCCTGGTGCAGGTCTACAATTTTGTTTCTGGTGTCCTTGGACCGCTCTTTGGTCTTGGCCATAGTGGAGTTTGGAGTGTGACTGTTTGAGGTTATGGACAGGTGTCTTTTATACTGATAACAAGTTCAAACAGGTGCCATTAATACAGGTAACGAGTGGAGGACAGAGGAGCCTCTTAAAGAAGAAGTTACAGGTCTGTGAAAGCCAGAAATCTTGCTTGTTTGTAGGTGACCAAATACTTATTTTCCACCATAATTTGCTAATAAATTCATTAAAAATCCTACAATGTGATTTTCTGGATTTTTTTTCTCATTTTGTCTGTCATAGTTGAAGTGTACCTATGATGAAAATTACAGGCCTCTCATCTTTTTAAGTGGGAGAACTTGCACAATTGGTGGCTGACTAAATACTTTTTTGCCCCTCTGTATAGTATGGGCACCTAAGTATATTGATAATATCATATTGTGAGGTCCCTGGCAATTCCCAGCCCTAGACCTCACTCTCAGGACTGTATAAGACATTGCAGCCCATTGATTTGATGTGCCGAGGGAACAATGACCACTGCTATTGAGGCTAATGAAAGCAGAGCATGTGTTAACTATGGATGAGGTCAATCCATTTCACTCTACGGTCTGGGTCTCCTCTCACTGTTAGTGACAGAGCTGCTCTATAAGAAACTGCTGGTCCATTTCAATTTCAACCTGGGTATCTACTTTGTATGTTAATAATGTGTAATAAATCTAGAAGAAACATCCAGTATGTCTCAGGTACTGTGGATCACACACTGTTATATTCACACGGACATTTCAGCTTGCTAGCTCAAGTAGTACAGAGATTCTCATGAGCTTATGCGTGAGATCTGGCTACCATGACAACCCAATTACCATTGTGTTCCCTGTACAGCTCCTAAGGAATCCTAAGGAACTTACATCTGCATCCGTGAAGTCGATACATTCCCAAAGATAACTCCTCAGGAACACTATATGTGCTGAAAGGAGCGGAATTCTAATATTAACAACGCTAGCGGGCAGCAACGTACCAACGTAGCATCTTAGCGCTGAGGGAAGAGTTGGTCTGTCTCAGTGAATTAAGAAATTAACTTTCAGAGTACCTTGAGTCTCTCTGACACTCCATCAGTGAAGCTGATGGTAAACTCCTCCACCTTGGGCACCTTCATCTTGGATTTCTTCTGGTCCGTCTGGTACTCAGTCCGTGTCTTCACCACCACCTACAGAGAAATGAGAGGGCAAAACACAGTCAGTTACAGTGACACAGCAAAAAAATGTCCCTTAGGGGTTAGCTGGACTTCAGATAGACAGAGCCATCATACCGCACAGTCTTACTCTTACGTCATCACCGTGTTATGTCATCACTGTGTTATCTATTCAAGGGCAGAGAGAGAAACATAAAAACTCTAACCTCTGTCTCTGCCAAGCAACTGTCAGGGGTTGGCTATTTTAGGCACTGGCCTGTATGATGCACCCCAATCAGAACCAATCCACTCTCTTTTAACACGATGTAGAGGAACAGAGAGTTGGGTAAGCAGAGGCCTGTCCCAGTAATGTCACTCTGCCATTCTTCACTGAAATTGGCTCAGAATAGCAGTCAAAACACAGAGGGGGAGAGAGAGATAAAAATGTGCACGTGATTACATCCTGAGTGCTCCCGAGTGGCGCAGCGGTTTAAGGCACTGCATCTCACTGCTAGAGGCGTCACTACAGACCCTGGTTCGATCCCGGGCTGTATCACAACCTTCTTAACTGACTTGCCTAGTCAAATAAAGGATCAATTAAAAATGTAAAAACATCCAGGTGAGCCTCATTGTGCTGCTTGTATGAAAGTCACATTGAAGATTTCATCAGAAAGTATACTCTGCAGTAAATGACTGATGAATTCAGCACATTGTACTGCTGGTTCCTTATCACTGGTACAGGCCACTGTGACTGTACTGCTGGTTCCTTATCACTGGTACAGGCCACTGTGACTGTACTGCTGGTTCCTTATCACTGGTACAGGCCACTGTGTCTGTACTGCTGGTTCCTTATCACTGGTACAGGCCACTGTGACTGTACTGCTGGTTCCTTATCACTGGTACAGGCCACTGTGACTGTACTGCTGGTTCCTTATCACTGGTACAGGCCACTGTGACTGTACTGCTGGTTCCTTATCACTGGTACAGGCCACTGTGACTGTACTGCTGGTTCCTTATCACTGGTACAGGCCACTGTGACTGTACTGTTCCTCTCAGATATCCATCTGCAGACACTCTTCCCCTGGACCTCTCTAACTTGACAAATTACAGGAACTGAATGGCGCTAGCGCTTCCAATAATAGGACCAAATAATTGTACCTTCCACAAACCGTTGGTACCTCCTCTCTCCACAGCACAACCTGGAATTAACGGCATTATATTGTCCTGAAGTCTCCAAGAGACTCAGCTACTTGCCCTGAACTCTGCAATTACAGCCTCTCTAACTTCTTCCCCCATCATGTTGACATTTCATTTCCCCCCTGAAATACCAGGCTGTCTGCACCCCATGCCTCTCTGTCTTTTTTTAGAGACACTGTTATCATTACCACTGGCATTTCATTTCTCATTCATGGGGAAAAAGCAATATGTAGGCTACCCTTGGGTGAGGACATGCAGTTCCCCAGGTACAGTAGGTCATCCTAGGAGCTCCACTGAGTCAGATAATCAAACGGAATGTATTTGCATTATAATTTACCTACATTGGGGAAAAAAGTATTTAGTCAGCCACCAATTGTGCAAGTTCTCCCACTTAAAAAGATGAGAGAGGCCTGTAATTTCCATCATAGTACACTTCAACTATGACAGACAAAATTAGGAAAAAAAATCCAGAAATCACATTGTAGGATTTTTTATGAATGTACTTGCAAATTATGGTGGAAAATAAGTATTTGGTCATAACAAAAGTTTATCTCAATACTTTGTTATATACCCTTTGTTGGCAATGACACAGGTCAAACGTTTCTGTAAGTCTTCACAAGGTTTTCACACACTGTTGCTGGTATTTTGGCCCATTCCTCCATGCAGATCTCCTCTAGAGCAGTGATGCTTTGAGGATGTTGCTGGGCAACAAGGACTTTCAACTCTCTCCAAAGATTTTCTATAGGGTTGAGATCTGGAGACTGGCTAGGCCACTCCAGGACCTTGAAATGCTTCTTACAAAGCCACTCCTTCGTTGCCCGGGCGGTGTGTTTGGGATCATTGTCATGCTGAAAGACCCAGCCACGTTTCATCTTCAATGCCCTTGCTGATGGAAGGAGGTTTTCACTCAAAATCTCACGATACATGGCCCCATTCATTCTTTCCTTTACACGAATCAGTCGTCCCGTTCCCTTTGCAGAAAAACAGCCCCAAAGCATGATGTTTCCAACCCCATGCTTCACAGTAGGTATGGTGTTCTTTGGATGCAACTCAGTATTCTTTGTCCTCCAAACACGACGAGTTGAGTTTTTACCAAAAAGTTATATTTTGGTTTCATCTGACCATATGACATTCTCCCAATCTTCTTCTGGATCATCCAAATGCTCTCTAGCAAACTTCAGACGGGCCTGGACATGTACTGGCTTAAGCAGGGGGACACGTCTGGCACTGCAGGATTTGAGTCCCTGGCGGCATAATGTGTTACTGATGGTAGGCTTTGTTACTTTGGTCCCAGCTCTCTGCAGGTCATTCACTAGGTCCCCCCGTGTGGTTCTGGGATTTTTGCTCACCGTTCTTGTGATCCTTTTCACCCCACGGGGTGAGATCTTGCGTGGAGCCCCAGATCGAGGGAGATTATCAGTGGTCTTGTATGTCTTCCATTTCCTAATAATTGCTCCCACAGTTGATTTCTTCAAATTTCTTCTTTCTTCTGCTTACCTATTGCAGATTCAGTCTTCCCAGCCTGGTGCAGGTCTACAATTTTGTTTCTGGTGTCCTTGGACCGCTCTTTGGTCTTGGCCATAGTGGAGTTTGGAGTGTGACTGTTTGAGGTTGTGGACAGGTGTCTTTTAAACTGATAACAAGTTCAAACAGGTGCCATTAATACAGGTAACGAGTGGAGGACAGAGGAGCCTCTTAAAGAAGAAGTTACAGGTCTGTGAGAGCCAGAAATCTTGCTTGCTTGTAGGTGACCAAATACTTATTTTCCACCATAATTTGCAAATAAATTCATTAAAAATCCCTACAATGTGATTTCTGGATTTTTCTTTCTCATTTTGTCTGTCATAGTTGAAGTGTACCTATGATGAAAATTACAGGTCTTTCTCATCTTTTTAAGTGGGAGAACTTGCACAATTGGTGGCTGACTAAATACTTTTTTTGCCCCACTGTACATCAAAAGGCTGATAATAAGATTACAGAGAGATTGTTGTCTAATCCTAGAACAGGATCACATTTTATGTCATTATATGGATACGTCCCAAATGGCACCCTATTCCCTATTTAGTGCACTACTTTTAGGGATAGGGTCCTAGTCAAAGTAGTGAACCAAATAGGGAATAGGCTACCATTTGGGACACACCCAATGACTTCCTGTCTGAATAATGCACATGAATGACTGCATCACTGCTACAAGGAATAAGGAGGTGAAACTCCAAAGAAACTCAAAATAATAAACCTACCAAGATAATAAGACTAGCAAGATAACAAAAAAAAAGTCCCCAAATATGGTCTTTACATATTCTGCTAGATTCTCCTTTATGCTTTGGTGTGTACACTTTTCTAAGAAACACTGCAGTTATTCTGAGAGGAAACTCCAGGTGAGTATTAGATGACCCACTTGCACAGTCACAACATGGCATCCCTCATCCAATAACCAACAAGCTCTTAGATGTTTGGGCCAAGTGATGGGTCATCCAGCTCACCCTGTAAAACAGCAGCTTTTTCTCAAAGAAGTGCAATCAAAGGCTTGGCCTGGGGCCTGAATTCTTATGAAAACGATTGATTCAAAGTGCTGCATGTACCACCCTTCATTACACTCCACAGCTCAGTTACTCTGCTGGTTTCCCACCCAATCAAGATATTGGAGACCCTGCGGCCTGCAGGCACGTCACTGGCCATCCAGATGGGATCAGGTCTAATTCCTCTCAGCACTGACCCACAGAGAATTTTGTTTCCCTGGCCTGTTTGTTCCCCTGTCTAGCCCTGTGTAGCCCTGTCCAGCCCTGTCCAGCCCTGTCCAGCCCTGTGTAGCCCTGTCCAGCCCTGTCTAGACCTGTCTAGCCCTGTGTAGCCCTGTCTAGCCCTGTGTAGCCCTGTCCAGCCCTGTGTAGCCCTGTCCAGCCCTGTGTAGCCCTGTCCAGCCCTGTCCAGCCCTGTCTAGCCCTGTCTAGCCCTGTGTAGCCCTGTCTAGCCCTGTGTAGCCCTGTCTAGCCCTGTGTAGCCCTGTCCAGCCCTGTGTAGCCCTGGCTAGCCCTATGTAGCCCTGTCTAGCTCTGTGTAGCCCTGTCCAGCCCTGTCTAGCCCTGTGTAGCCCTGTGATGCCCTGTCTAGCTCTGTGTAGCCCTGGCCAATCCTGTCTAGCCATGTCTAGCCCTGTCCAGCCCTGTGTAGTCGTGCTAAGCCCTGTGTAGCTCTGTGTAGTCCTGTCCAGCCCTGTGTAGTCCTGTCTAGCCCTGTATAGTCCTGTCCAGCCGTGCTTAGCCCTGTGTAGTCCTGTCCAGCCCTGTGTAGCTTTGTGTAGTCCTGTCCAGCCCTGTGTAGCTCTGTGTAGTCCTGTCCAGCCCTGTATAGTCCTGTCCAGCCGTGCTAAGCCCTGTGTAGCTCTGTGTAGTCCTGTCTAGCCCTGTATAGTCCTGTCCAGCCGTGCTTAGCCCTGTGTAGTCCTGTCCAGCCCTGTGTAGCTCTGTGTAGTCCTGTCCAGCCCTGTATAGTCCTGTCCAGCAGTGCTTAGCCCTGTGTAGCTCTGTGTAGTCCTGTCCAGCCCTGTGTAGCCCTGTGTAGCTCTGTGTAGTCCTTTCCAGCCCTGTGTAGCTCTGTGTAGTCCTGTCCAGCCCTGTATAGTCCTGTCCAGCCGTGCTAAGCCCTGTGTAGCTCTGTGTAGTCCTGTCCAGCCCTGTATAGTCCAGGCCAGCCATGTCTAGCCCTGTATAGTCCTGTCCAGCCGTGCTTAGCCCTGTATAGTCCTGTCCAGCCGTGCTTAGCCCTGTGTAGTCCTGTCCAGCCCTGTGTAGTCCTGTCCAGCCCTGTGTAGCTCTGTGTAGTCCTGTCCAGCCCTGTATAGTCCTGTCCAGCCGTGCTTAGCCCTGTGTAACTCTGTGTAGTCCTGTCCAGCCCTGTATAGTCCTGTCCAGCCGTGCTTAGCCCTGTGTAGCTCTGTGTAGTCCTGTCCAGTCCTGTGTAGCCCTGTGTAGCTCTGTGTAGTCCTTTCCAGCCCTGTGTAGCTCTGTGTAGTCCTGTCCAGCCCTGTATAGTCCTGTCCAGCCGTGCTTAGCCCTGTGTAGCTCTGTGTAGTCCTGTCCAGTCCTGTGTAGCCCTGTGCAGCCCTGTGCAGCCCTGGTTAGACTTAGAGGGATATCAACAGCTGTAGCTCCCTGGTAACTCCTCCAACACATGATGACAGAATAGACTCAACCCCACCGTGTTTTGAGTTATGTTTGAAGGTACAATGTAAATGCCCTTTAGACCTCTAGGCCACTCTCTGTAATAATATCCATAGAGGGTGTCATGGTTGACTTTCACTTCCATCTATTTCAGTCATTGTTTTATATTCACCTGATAAACGGTGACATTTTGCTGCGAAAAGGAAGAATCATTTGATTTTCTTTTTTGCTATTGTCCACATGTAGCTTGTTTTTGGTCCCAGGTTCAGCAATGGCTGAAGAATTGCAACATTTACCTGGAGTTAACTCTGCGAATAGCACTGCTGGGTGATGTGAAAAGTCATAGTCAATCGATCAATAGTATAATAGTACTCTTACCTAAAATGTGTATCTTTAATTTACAATCTGTAGAAAACTATGAGAATAGAAAGGTTCAGAACTTTTGTGAAACATCACAGAACACTTGAGCAATATATGGCAAATATAAATTAAATGATGTTCAGAGATAGATGGGAGGTGTTGAGGGGAGCTGAAGGGTGGGACTAAAGACAAATAAAAGATAACTAATGTAAAATATACTGCGTCCATGAAATGTATATGGCACAGGAGGTTGGTGGCACCGTAATTGAGGAGGACAGGCTCGTGGTAATGGCTGGAGCGGAATTGGTGGAATGGTATCAATACATCAAACACATGGTTTCCATATGTTTGATGCCATTCCATTCGCTCCGTTCCAGCGAGTCATTACTATGAGCCGTCCTCCCCGCAGCAGTTATTTAGTATGTATAAACTGGAAGTAGAAGCCTAAGTGTTGTTGTCCATTAGTTTACTCCAATTAGGGGAGGGGTGGTAGGGTTAGGGGAAAATAATAAAGGAAAACATATTAAATATATTTAAAATAATATCTATATTTATAAACAAAATATATATGGTGGATTGTAAATAATGCAGACAATTACATTAATAGACACTGCAATCTATCTGCAATGTTAAAGCTGATCCACCCCATAAAAATACATTATTTCCGTATAACATACAGCCACGAATCTCTGAGAAAACATGGTAACATCACCTCAGGCTAGGGAGGTTTTTAACCAGACGGTGAACATGGAATCTAGGGAATGCAGCAGAATGTGAACTGTACCCAGAGCTATGCATCATCTGTAGCCCAACAAGACTACACTGTGTCTAGTCTACACACACCACTGCCCTCCAGAGCTCTGAGAGCCTGCCTAGACCACCTCTCAATCTCTGTCAGGAACGAACTAGATACTAGAATGACAGCGCTTTGAGGGGAATCTGGAGACATTGATGTCCATTATTCATAGAGACAACAAAGACTATTCAAACCCTCTGATGTCATGTCATGTAATTTCATGTCATTTTCATTGTTCAGGAAACACAGGACCACTGTAAACACATTATGAAATGAGTCTTCACTGCATTGTTTCAAATGTCAATAATTTTCCATTAAAATAAATAACTCAACTGCATTTTCCAAGGCTGTATGCAAAGTAGAGTCTTCATATTTTTTCTAGTTATCCAACCACCCTGGGGAAATGTATTGGCATGGTACCTAGTCCACTTCAACAACTCCATCTCCAAACAACCAGCAATTATGTACTTATCCATTTTGACATGTTCTCTAAAGCAGCTGTTCCCGTAATCACAGCCCAATAGCACTGCTCTTGACCCATTTTGACCCTCTGAATGGTATATCTTATATGACACTTGAGAGGCATGAATCAACGCATTGAAAATTCTGAATGGTGCTCCGTCTCCCCAGAGTCTCCCTTTATAACACTGTTGTGGAAGGAGAGGCTGGACCTGCTATTGTGACCCTGCCCCCCTAGTGAAATATGACACAGGGCTCTTTTGTAATGCTGCAAGTCTGTGTGGAGTGACAGGCCACTCCAGTTAGCAGGTGTACTGGGAGATTGTGCCTTCATCAGCAGAATACAAGACGAGGGCTGAAGCACCACTCTGCAAAAGTGTCACGGTTCTTCTCCTAATGGTTACTATAGAGTGACGGGCTCGGCCTGCATGGGGCCACGGGCCCTGCTGTGCTGTCGATCAAATAAATCAAGAGCCAGCCTCATGATCAGCTGGGAGCTGACAAATAAATCACAGAGAGAGGACAGTTATTTCTTTACATCCTCAATGTCAAATTAATATCAGCATTCCCTGCTGAAGTAAAACATGAATGAAATGACATCAGCAGATATGCCTTGTGACAACACAACAAAGGACCTGTCCTTCACTCCTATGAACATGTTTAAAAAAACTGCTGCGTTCATATGGAGAACACTAGCCGATCAGCTGTTATGATTGAAAATCCCTTCAAAGTAAGATTCAATTATATGCATTATTAAACAATTACAAATATCATTACTCATATCAATCATATCAATCACATTCAGTTCAGTGATTCATGCATCATCATTCTGTGTAATAAGCAGCAGAAGTCGTCAGTGCTGGACCCAAAAGATAAACCCTCTTGTCAAAGTAAATTAGAGATTTACATGTTTGCTGGCTTCCTTGAATGGAACATGTACATCCCAGTTATACACCTGCTTCCTTAATAGGTGCTTTAAACAAAGGAAGCAAGAGGGCAATTGAGATGACAGAAAGATGGGATTTCTGTTCAATTACGTAATGGCAATGGCAATAAATCATGGAGTGAGTCGGAGAGCAGAGCAGACAGATAGTCCATTTTACCTTGTCTGGGGCTCCATACTGGAGGTTACCGACGTCCAGAGGGGTGATGAGCGGCACGTTTTGGAAGCCATCCTCCACACTGACCGGTTTAGCGCCTTTGTCTTCTAGATTGCTCCCCAGTTTAACCATCTTTACTAATAGAAAATAGTACACTTCTCAAGCAGATGCTGTAAATATAACAAAAACTATGTTAGTTCATTGTTCGTGTGTCATTTATTAAACAATAAAACATCAACTGACCACGCAAATCGATACGTTTGTTATTTAATCCAACCAAGTTTATTTAAACATTTAAATGACCTACATTGGATTTCAACTTTAACTTCATAATAACATTAAATATTGTAACAGGGTAATAAGACGCTATGAAACCCCGTTTAATTATTCAAAATATTTGATAAATTAAATACGTGGGTGTGCAGGCTAACTTGAGATATCATTTCCCCCATCTAATGTATCAAAATTAATATATTATATATTTAAAAAAGGTGGAAAATCACCTTTTCCAACGCCATGCAGCAGGCATCAAAATAAATACTATGTTATCGGGCTATGTTCATAGGGCTACACCTGCAGCAACCTAGCCTAGACTACTTCGTCCTTAGCGTCCAAAAACAGAATATGTCAAATAAAAACATCTACTTACGATGGACACACTTCTATAAATCCTTTTTCGTTTCTTCGTCTGCTGTTTTGTAGGCTACTATCTAAGACGCGAGGCAAGGAACGCAGATGCAGGCAGACCGGGCTAAAACGCAATCAAAGCTTGGTGGTGCTGATGCGAGAAAGTAGGCAGAGACTAGCAGATTACATAGGCAGCCCAGCCCCCAAACCCAAACACTGCCTCCTCACTTTATACTTGCAAACGGCACCACTAGGTGGATTTTTGAATGAAATCCCACATTTGTTTTGGCCGATTTGAATAAAACCACAAACCTCACTAAAATGTATTTTCTTAGTCTTTATCGCCATCTAGGGACCTGACGCTATAACTGTGCGGCAAGGTTGGGTAGTAACGGATTACATGTTTCGGGATAGCTAAATGAAGTAACTGTAATCAACCCGGATTATAAAAAAAAAAATCGAATCGGATTACAGTAAATAATCCGCCCAACATTTACGGTGCATGTCTGTATCTCTACCCCTGCATAAAAAAATTGCCATCTCTATAAAACTGCCTTCACATCATCTAGTAACTTTGTAAATAACAGCATATGACTGGGGAAATCCACTTGAACGCCAATTCAATTGATAATTACAAGTGGGAAACTCATCTATCATCCCCGTTCTCCCCATGCACATCTGTGACGTAATTTGTCAACAAAAAAAGACATTAAGCATGGCGGCGTCATCAGCAGTAGTTTATTGATTCTGTTCATCTTCCTTTTGATTTAGAAAGTGAAAGCAGCTCTGGATATACTTTTCGTCGGCCAAAAAAGAGCACAACACTTACAAACCTTCTAATGACCACCATGTTTGATGGTATTTCCCAGTTCAAAACGTGAAAGCACACAGCTCGTATTTACGACTTCGCAACTGGTAATTACCACATTCCCACTTGGTTAGAAAGTAGAACTGAGGAGCAGTTAAGTATAACTGAGGAGAAATAACATTAAAATTGACATTGCCAGTGCCGTTTCTAGACATAAACGGCCACTTCAACAGTCATTGGCCTCAACTCAATGTACTGTTTAGTTAGGATTGATAGTAGGACAGTTTTCGTCTTGTTATGTCAGTCGCTGAAGTTAACTCAATTAGCCCATGTCAGCTAACATTAGTCTTGACAGCTTTCTAAACATTTTAATAATCATGGCCGAATTACTGACCGGGCACCCAAGCTACCTAGGCACCAACACCTCCAGGAGTACCCCATTGATTTAGTCACTCTCACTCAGATATCATATGAACATTGCATAAGACATGGCAAAATTTGTAGCATTGCAGGAAATTTGCTTTAAAACAGCAGTGTTCTCTCCGCCCCATGGCAGAATGAGTAGAATTGCATGAAATTAATTTTAAATCTGCTAAATGTTTTCTCTTCCCCATGAAAAAAAAATGGATTTACAGAAAATGTGCTTTAAAACTGCAACATTTTCTCCACGCAATTAACGTTGAAGCCACACATTTTTCTCTCCACCACCAAGACGGGGCAGCTAAAATATCTTGTCCGCGAGATGGGGGGGGGGCCCACCAAAAATGCTAGAAATGGCCCTGGACATTGCAATCCAAAATCAGATGTTCAGATGTTAAAAGTTGTCTGATGTCAAGATGAGTCCATGTGCCAGATCATCTATACACTGAGTATACCAAACATTAAGCACACCTTCCTAATATTGAGTTGTACCCCCTTTTGCCCTCATGAACTCGACATGGTGTCGAAAGCATTCCAGAGGGATGATGGTCCATGTTGACTCTAATGTTTCCCACAGTTGTGTCAAGTTGACTGGATGTCCTTTGAGTGGTGGACCGTTCTTGATACACACAGGAAACTGTTGAGCGTGAAAAACCCAGCAGCATTGCAGTTCTTGACACAAACCGGTGCGCCTGGCACCTACTACCACACCCCGTTTAAAGGCACTTATATCTTGTCTTGCCTGATCATAATATATATTATAACTTAAACAGCTTAAATAATTGAAATAATTGAAAATGTTAGCGGATGTTTTTTCTGTCTGTATGTACAGTGCATTCGGAAAGTACAGTGCCTTGCAAAAGTATTTATTCCCCTTGGCATTTTTCCTATTTCGTTGCGTTACAACCTGTCATTTATATTTATATTTATTTTTATTTCTTGTAATGGACATACACAAAATAGTCCAAATTGGTGAAGTGAAATGGAAAAACTAATTTGTTAAAAAGGAATCTGAAGGGGGAAAAAAAGGGAAAAGTGGTGCGTGTATATGTATTCACCTCCTTTACATATGTATTCACCCCCTTTACATATGTATTCACCTCCTTTACATACGTATTCACCCCCTTTACATATGTATTCACCTCCTTTACATATGTATTCACCCCCTTTACATATGTATTCACCTCCTTTACATATGTATTCACCCCCTTTACATATGTATTCACCTCCTTTACATATGTATTCACCTCCTTTACATATGTATTCACCTCCTTTACATATGTATTCACCCCCTTTACATATGTATTCACCCCCTTTACATATGTATTCACCCCCTTTACATATGTATTCACCTCCTTTACATATGTATTCACCTCCTTTACATATGTATTCACCCCCTTTACATATGTATTCACCTCCTTTACATATGTATTCACCCCCTTTACATATGTATTCACCTCCTTTACATATGTATTCTCCTCCTTTACATATGTATTTACCCCCTTTACATATGTATTCACCCCCTTTACATATGTATTCACCTCCTTTACATATGTATTCACCTCCTTTACATATGTATTCACCCCCTTTACATATGTATTCACTCCCTTTACATATGTATTCACCCCCTTTACATATGTATTCACCTCCTTTACATATGTATTCTCCTCCTTTACATATGTATTTACCCCCTTTACATATGTATTCACCCCCTTTACATATGTATTTACCCCCTTTACATATGTATTCACCTCCTTTACATATGTATTCACCTCCTTTACATATGTATTTACCCCCTTTACATATGTATTCACACCCTTTACATATGTATTCACCCCCTTTACATATGTATTCACCTCCTTTACATATGTATTCACCTCCTTTACATATGTATTCACCTCCTTTACATATGTATTCACCCCCTTTACATATGTATTCACCCCCTTTACATATGTATTCACCTCCTTTACATATGTATTCACACCCTTTGCATATGTATTCACCTCCTTTACATATGTATTCACCTCCTTTACATATGTATTCACCTCCTTTACATATGTATTCACCTCCTTTACATATGTATTCACCTCCTTTACATATGTATTCACCTCCTTTACATATGTATTCACCTCCTTTACATATGTATTCACCTCCTTTACATATGTATTCACCCCCTTTACATATGTATTCACCTCCTTTACATATGTATTCTCCTCCTTTACATATGTATTCACCCCCTTTACATATGTATTCACCCCCTTTACATATGTATTCACCTCCTTTACATATGTATTCTCCTCCTTTACATATGTATTCACCTCCTTTACATATGTATTCACCTCCTTTACATATGTATTCACCTCCTTTACATATGTATTCACCTCCTTTACATATGTAATCACCTCCTTTACATATGTATTCACCTCCTTTACATATGTATTCACCCCCTTTACATATGTATTCACCTCCTTTACATATGTATTGTGTATTGTGCTGAAAGGCCGCAGAGTCTGCAACACCACTAAGCAAGAGGCACCACCAAGCAAGCGGCACCATGAAGACCAAGGAGCTCTCCAAACAGGACAGGGTCAAAGTTGTTGATAAGTACAGATCCGGGTTGGGTTATAAAAAAATATCAGAAAATTTGAGCATCCCACAGAGCGCCATGAAATCAATTATTAAAAAATAGAAAGAATATGGCACTACAACAAACCTGCCAAGAGAGGGCCGCCCACCAAAAATCACGGACCAGGCAAGGGGGGCATTAATCAGAGAGGCAACAAAGACAGAGACTGGAGTATCTGTCCATAGGACCACTTTAAGTCGTACACTCCATAGAGCTGGGATTTACGGAAGAGTGGCCAGAAAAAAAAAGCCATTGCTTCAAGAAAAAAATAAGCAAACATGTTTGGTGTTCGCCAAAAGGCATGTGGGAGACTCCCCAAACATATGGAAGAAGGTACTCTGGTCAGATGAGACTAGAATTGAGCTTTTTGGCCATCAAGGAAAATGTTATGTCTGGCACAAACCCAACACCTCTCATCACCCGAGAACACCATCCCCACAGTGAAGCATGGTGGTGGCAGCATCATGCTGTGGGGTTGTTTTTCATCAGCAGGGACTGGGAAACTGGTCAGAATTGAAGGAATGATGGATGGCGCTAAGTGTACAAGGAAATACAGCGACATTCTTGAGGGAAACCTGTTTCAGTCTTCCAGTGATTTGAGACTGGGACGGAGGTTCACCTTCCAGCAGGACAATGACCCTAAGCATACTGCTAAAGCAACACTTGAGTGGTTTAAGGGGAAAAAATTAAATGTCTTGGAATGGCCTAGTCAAAAGCCGAGACTTCAATCCAGTCGAGAATCTGTGGTATGACTTAAAGATTGCTGTACACCAGCGGAACCCATCCAACTTGAAGGAGCTGGAGCAGTTTTTTCCTTGAAGAATGGGCAAAAATCCCAGTGGCTAGATGTGCCAAGCTTATAGAGACATACCCCAAGAGACTTGCAGCTGTAATTGCTGCAAAAGGTGGCTCTACAAAGTATTGAATTTGGGGGGAGGTGAAAAGTTATGCACGCTCAAGTTTTCTTATTTCTTGTTTGTTTCACAAGAAAAAATATTTTGCATCTTCAAAGTGGTAGGCATGTTGTATACATCAAATTAAACAAACCCCCCAAAAATCTATTTTAATTCCAGGTTGTAAAACAACAAAATAGGAAAAATACCACGGGGGTGAATACTTTCGTAAGCCACTGTATTTCCCTCATCAATCTACACTCAGTACCCCATAATGACAAAGCAAAAACAGGTTTTTAGACATGTATAAGATGAGATGAGTAATATAAGTTGTGTAAACATTATTAAAGTGGCATTATTTAAAGTGAATAGTGATCAATTTCTTAATATTTATTTACATTTATTTAACTAGTCAGTTAAGAACAAATTCTTATTAACAATGACAGTCTCCCACGGAACAGTGGGGTAACTGCCTTGTTCAGAATGACAGATTTTTACCGTGTCAGCTCGGGGATTCAATCCAGAAACCTTTCAGTTACTGACCCAATGCTCTAACCACAGGGCTACCTGCCGTCCCGGTAGTGAAGTGACCAGCTTTGATGGGGTGAACAGGCTGTGGCTCAGGTGGTTGTTGTCCTTGATGATCTTTTTGGCCTTCCTGTGACATCGGGTGCTATAGTTGTCCTGGAGGGCAGGTAGTTTGCTCCTGGTGATGCGTTGTGCAGACCGCACAACACTTTGGAGAACCTTACGATTAATGGCGGTGCAGTTGCCGTGCCAGGCAGGGATACAGCCCGACAGGATGCTCTCAATTGTGCATCTGTAGAAGTTTGTGAGGGTTTTAGGTGACAAGCCAAATTTCTTCAGCCTCCCGAGGTTGGAGTGGCGCTGTTACACCTTCTTCACCACACTGTCTGTGTGGGTGTACCATTTCAGTTTGTCCGTGATGTGTACGCTGATGAACTTAACTTTCCACCTTCCTCACTACTGTCCTGTCGATGTGGATAGGGGGGTGCTCCCTCTGAAGTCCACGATCATCTCCTGAGTGAGAGGTTGTTTTCCTGACATCACACTCTGAGTGCCCTTACCTCCTCCCTGTAAGCTGTCTCGTCATTGTTGGTAATCAAGCCCACTACTGTTGTGTCATCATCACACTTGATGATTGAGTTGGAGGCGTGCATGGCCACACAGTCATGGGTAAACAGGGAGTACAGGAGAGGGCTGAGCACGCACCCTAGTGGGGCTCCAGTGTTGATGATCAGCAAAGTGAAGATGTTGTTTCCTACTTTCACCACCTGGGTGCGGCCCGTCAGAACGTCCAGGACCCAAATGCACAGGGCGGTGTTGAGACCCAGGGCCTCAAGCTTAATGATGAGCTTGGAGGGTACTATGGTGTTGAATGCTGAGCTGTAGTCAATGAACAGCATTCTTGCATTGGTATTACTCTTTTCTAGATGGTATAGGGCAGTGTGCAGTGTGATGGCAACTGCATCGTCTGTGGACCTGCTGGGGCGGTATGCAAACTGAAGTGGGTCTAGGGTGGCAGGTAAGGTGGAGGTGATATGAACCTTGACTAGTCTCTCAAAGCCACTCATGATGACAGATGTGAGTGCTACGGGGCAATAGTCATTTAGTTCAGTTATCTTTACCTTCTTGGGTAGCCTTGTTTTTACAATAAATAATCAATATTTCATAGCTTTTTCAATAGGGGAGAGAGAAAGTCTGCTCCAAGCCATCCACTGATGCGATGTGATCCTTCTCGATAATTTTTCAGAATAAAAGCCTGAAACTATGTAATAAGGTCCCACAGTTGACACTGCATGTCAGAGCAAAAACCAAGCCATAAGGTCAAAGGAATTATCCGTAGAGCTCCAAGACAGGATTGTGTCGAGGCACAGATCTGGGGAAGGGTATCAAAATATGTCTGTAGATTTGAAGGTCCCCAAGAACACAGTGGCCTCCATCATTCTTAAATAGAATACGTTTGTAACCACCAAGACTCTTTCGAGAGCTGGCTGCACAGCCAAACTGAGCAATCAGAGGACCCAATGTTCACTCTGACAGATCTCCAGACTCCCTTAGTGGAGATGGGAGAACCTTCCAGAAGGACAACCATCTCTTTAGCACTCCACCAATCAGTCCATTATAGTAGATTGGCCAGACGGAAGCCACTCCTCAGTAAAAGGCACATGAAAGAAACATACAGGAACTCAAATCCTTCTGTTCACCTGATTTAGAATTCCTCACAATTAAATGTAGACCGCATTATCTACCAAGAGAATTCTCTTCGATTATAATCACAGCCGTATATATCCCCCCCCAAGCAGACACATCGATGGCTCTGAACAAACTTTATTTAACTCTCTGCAAACTGGAAACAATTTATCCGGAGGCTGCATTCATTGTAGCTGGGGATTTTAACAAGGCTAATCTGAAAACAAGACTCCCCAAATTTTATCAGCATATCGATTGCGCAACCAGGGGAGGAAAGACCTTGGACCATTGTTACTCTAACTTCCGCGACGCATATAAGGCCCTGCCCCGCCCCCCTTTCGGAAAAGCTGACCACGACTCCATTTTGTTGATCCCTGCCTACAGACAGAAACTAAAACAAGAGGCTCCCACGCTGAGGTCTGTCCAACGCTGGTCCGACCAAGCTGACTCCACACTCCAAGACTGCTTCCATCACGTGGACTGGGAGATGTTTCGTATTGCGTCAGATAACAACATTGACGAATACGCTGATTCGGTGTGCGAGTTCATTAGAACGTGCGTTGAAGATGTCGTTCCCATAGCAATGATTAAAACATTCCCTAACCAGAAACCGTGGATTGATGGCAGCATTCGTGTGAAACTGAAAGCGCGAACCACTGCTTTTAATCAGGGCAAGGTGTCTGGTAACATGACCGAATACAAACAGTGCAGCTATTCCCTCCGCAAGGCTATCAAACAAGCTAAGCGCCAGTACAGAGACAAAGTAGAATCTCAATTCAACGGCTCAGACACAAGAGGCATGTGGCAGGGTCTACAGTCAATCACGGACTACAGGAAGAAATCCAGCCCAGTCACGGACCAGGATGTCTTGCTCCCAGGCAGACTAAATAACTTTTTTGCCCGCTTTGAGGACAATACAGTGCCACTGACACGGCCTGCAACGAAAACATGCGGTCTCTCCTTCACTGCAGCCGAGGTGAGTAAGACATTTAAACGTGTTAACCCTCGCAAGGCTGCAGGCCCAGACGGCATCCCCAGCCGCGCCCTCAGAGCATGCGCAGACCAGCTGGCCGGTGTGTTTACGGACATATTCAATCAATCCCTATACCAGTCTGCTGTTCCCACATGCTTCAAGAGGGCCACCATTGTTCCTGTTCCCAAGAAAGCTAAGGTAACTGAGCTAAATGACTACCGCCCCGTAGCACTCACATCCGTCATCATGAAGTGCTTTGAGAGACTAGTCAAGGACCATATCACCTCCACCCTACCTGACACCCTAGACCCACTCCAATTTGCTTACCGCCCAAATAGGTCCACAGACGATGCAATCTCAACCACACTGCACACTGCCCTAACCCATCTGGACAAGAGGAATACCTATGTGAGAATGCTGTTCATCGACTACAGCTCGGCATTCAACACCATAGTACCCTCCAAGCTCGTCATCAAGCTCGAGACCCTGGGTCTCGACCCCGCCCTGTGCAACTGGGTACTGGACTTCCTGACGGGCCGCCCCCAGGTGGTGAGGGTAGGCAACAACATCTCCTCCCCGCTGATCCTCAACACTGGGGCCCCACAAGGGTGCGTTCTGAGCCCTCTCCTGTACTCCCTGTTCACCCACGACTGCGTGGCCACGCACGCCTCCAACTCAATCATCAAGTTTGCGGACGACACAACAGTGGTAGGCTTGATTACCAACAACGATGAGACGGCCTACAGGGAGGAGGTGAGGGCCCTCGGAGTGTGGTGTCAGGAAAATAACCTCACACTCAACGTCAACAAAACTAAGGAGATGATTGTGGACTTCAGGAAACAGCAGAGGGAACACCCCCCTATCCACATCGATGGAACAGTAGTGGAGAGGGTAGCAAGTTTTAAGTTCCTCGGCATACACATCACAGACAAACTGAATTGGTCCACTCACACAGACAGCATCGTGAAGAAGGCGCAGCAGCGCCTCTTCAACCTCAGGAGGCTGAAGAAATTCGGCTTGTCACCAAAAGCACTCACAAACTTCTACAGATGCACAATCGAGAGCATCCTGGCGGGCTGTATCACCGCCTGGTATGGCAACTGCACCGCCCTCAACCGTAAGGCTCTCCAGAGGGTAGTGAGGTCTGCACAACGCATCACCGGGGGCAAACTACCTGCCCTCCAGGACACCTACACCACCCGATGTCACAGGAAGGCCATAAAGATCATCAAGGACATCAACCACCCGAGCCACTGCCTGTTCACCCCGCTATCATCCAGAAGGCGAGGTCAGTACAGGTGCATCAAAGCTGGGACCGAGAGACTGAAAAACAGCTTCTATCTCAAGGCCATCAGACTGTTAAACAGCCACCACTAACACTGAGTGGCTGCTGCCAACACACTGACACTGACTCAACTCCAGCCACTTTAATAATGGGAATTGATGGGAAATGATGTAAATATATCACTAGCCACTTTAAACAATGCTACCTTATATAAATGTTACTTACCCTACATTATTCATCTCATATGCATACGTATATACTGTACTCTATATCATCGACGGTATCCTTATGTAATACATGTATCACTAGCCACTTTATACTATACTATGCCACTTTGTTTACATACTCATCTCATTTGTACATACTGTACCCGATACCATCTACTGTATCTTACCTATGCTGCTCTGTACCATCACTCATTCATATATCCTTATGTACATATTCTTTATCCCCTTACACTGTGTACAAGACAGTAGTTTTGGAATTGTTAGTTAGATTGCTTGTTATTACTGCATTTTCGGAACTAGAAGCACAAGCATTTCGCTACACAATTCCTGTCCTATAGTACTGATTCTTATCAATGTTCTAACTGAGACAACATGCCCAGGGCAGAGGCCTTGCCTTCCTATGCATTTTACCAGACACCACGACCTAGCTGTGTTTACAGAGTGGTCCATGTCTCTGTGACCTTGTTACTGACTGCGACAGAGGCAGAGAGAGAGAGAGAGAAGCAGGCATCCGGTAGCAGAATGGATTGGCTCAGCAGAACCTTTGTCTCCCCTGTGAGATAGACAGGCGTTATGTCATCTGGGTCTTTCATCCAAGCCTTGTGTCACTAATATTCTATGCACACTTCCTGCAGCGGGATAGCCACGCAATGCCATCCAAAACTTTTTCTCTTGCATGACTTATTTGGATGATAGCAAGGTAATTAGATATCAGATGATTTTGTCTACATTGAAGAAAAACACTAGGGGAGAGTTGGGTTAGTTGAGCCACCCCTTGTTTCTAGGAAATCATACACAAAAAGAGGTCATCAATTCATGGAGTCTGTAAAGGAAGAAACCACATACAAAAAAGGGGTAAGCAAAGTTAGGTAAAAAAAAAATATATATTTTCACAAAGTCAAATGAATTTATTGTGTTAAAGGTTTCTTGATGCTTGTTTCTAAACCAAAGTAGATTGTTTAAAGACTTTAATGCATCTGCTGGGGTCTCTGAAAGCTACAATATGAGATCCTAAAACTACATGACAGTACATCTTTGTAGCTGTGTGGGCTCATATAGTCAAAATGTTTGCCTTGGGTTAAATTGAGCCAATCACCACCATACCCCATTCAAATGATGATTGCAAAAATTATATGCATATTAACCATAAAAATGTCATAGTGCATTTGTATTGTTACATCGTGTATTAAAAGTAAAACAAGCAGGGGTCTAGCCCCCCCCCCCCCCCCTTGAGGTTCTTGAGAAAGAAGCCAAGGAAGTGAGAGAAGTCCATATGAACAGCAGCAAGGGATGAAAGAATAAACTGAATGACACTGAAGATGTACATTAACAATAAAGACTATTAACATGTATCTGTGTGAAAGGGAGGCTATGACAGAGTAGCAGAGACACATCAGGTCTTATCTGATGACATGGAGTCTCAGCTTGATAAAGGGAGGCTATGATAGAGTAGCAGAGACACACCAGGTCTTATCTGATGACATGGAGTCAGTCTCAGCTTGATAAAGAGAGGCTATGATAGAGTAGCAGAGACACACCAGGTCTTATCTGATGACATGGAGTTTCAGCTTGATAAAGAGAGGCTATGATAGAGTAGCAGAGACACACCAGGTCTTATCTGATGACATGGAGTCTCAGCTTGATAAAGAGAGGCTATGATAGAGTAGCAGAGACACACCAGGTCTTATCTGATGACATGGAGTCTCAGCTTGATTAACATATCAAGAATCTTACAGACCAGTTTCATGTGCTTTAGTAGCCTCAAATCCAGAGATCTTGCCTACGAATTGGCACATCAAAACAACATCCTTGTCCTGGACAATTGGTCAAGAAATGGAAGGGTAAGTGATAAAATTAAACCAAATCAAATGTTATTTGCCACATGTGCCGAATACAACATGTTTAGACTTTACCGTGAAATGCTTACTTACAAGCCCTTAACCAACAGTGCAGTTCAAGAGGAAGAAAATATTTACCAAGTACACTAAATAAAAAGTAATAATCAAAAGTAATACAATCAGAATAACAATAACGAGGCACCGGTACCGAGTCAGTGTGCAGGGGAACAGGCTAGGTAACCTGTACATGTAGGTGGGGGCAAAGTGACTATGCATAGATAACAAACAGCAAGTAGCAGCAGCATTGTCCGGTGGCGATTTTTCTGAATTGTTCAGCAGTCTAATGGCTTGGGGGTAGAAGCTATTGAGGAGCCATGTGGTCCTAGACTTGGCGCTCCGGTACCGCTCGCCGTGCGGTAGCAGAGAAAACAGTCTATAACTTGGGTGACTGGAGTCTCTGACAATTTTATGGGCTTTCCTCTGACACCGCCTATTATATAGGTCCTGGATGGCAGGACGCTTGGCCACAGTGATGTACTGGGCCGTTCGCACTACCCTCTGTAGCACCTTAAGGTCAGATGCTGAGCAGTTGCCATACCAGGCGGTGATGCAACCGGTCAGGATGCTCTCGATGGTGCAGCTGTAGAACCTATTGAGGATCTGGGGACCCATGCCAAATAATTTCAGTCTCCTGAGGGGGAAAAGGTTTTTGTTGTGCCCTCTTCGCGACTGTCTTGGTATGTTTGGACCATGATGGTGATGGTGATGTAGACACCAAGGAACTTGAAACTCTCGACCTGCTCCACTACAGCCCCGTTGATGTTAATGGGGGCTTTTTCGGCCCGCCTTTTCCTGTAGTCCATGATCAGCTCCTTTGTCTTGCTCACATTGAGGGAGAGGTTGTTGTCCTGGCACCACACTGGAAGTTCTCTGACCTCCTCCCTATAGGCCGTCTCATCGTTGTCGGTGATCAGGCCTACCACTGTTGTGTCGTCAGCAAACTTAATGATGGTGTTGGAGTCGTGTTTGGCCATGCAGCCGTGGGTGAACAGAGACTACAGGAGGGGACTAATTACACACCCCTGAGGGGCCCCAGTGTTGAGGATCAGCATGGAAGACGTGTTGTTGCCAGCTCTTACCACCTGGGGGCGGCCTGTTAGGAAGTACAGGATGCAGTTGCATCCTCACATTGGTGTTCCTTTAGTCCAGGTGGGAAAGGGCGGTGTGGAGTGCGATTGAGATTGCGTCATCTGTGGATCTGTTTGGGCGGTATGCGAATTGGAGTGGGTCTAGCATGTCCAGGAGGATCCTGCTGATGTGAATAATGACCAACCTTTAAAAGCACTTCCTGGCTACCGACGTGAGTGCAACAGGGCGGTAATCCTTTAGGCAGGTTACCTTCTCTTCCTTGGGCACAGGGACTATGGTGGTCTGTTTGAAACATGTAGGTATTACAGACTCGGTCAGGCAGAGGTTGAAAATGTCAATGAAGACACTTGACAGTTGGTCCGCGTGTGCTTTGAGTACATGTCCTGGTATTCCGTCTGACCAGGCGGCTTTGTGAATGTTGATTTGTTTAAAGGTTTCGTTCACATCGGCTACCTAGAGCGCTATCACACGGTCATCCAGAACAGCTGCTGCTCTCGTGCATGCTTCAGGGTGGCTTGCCTCGAAGCGAGCATACAAGGCATTTAGCTCGTCTGGTAGGCTCGCGTCACTGGGCAGCTCGCGCCTGAGTTTCCCTCTGTAGTCAGTAATAGTTTTCAAGCCCTGCCATATCCGACGAGCGTCATAGCCGATGTAGTAGGATTCTATCTTAATCTTATATTGACGCTTTGCTTGTTTGATGGTTCGTCTGAGGGCATAGCGGGATTTCTTATAAGCATCCGGATTAGTCTCCCGCTCCTTGAAAGCGTCAGCTCTAGCCTTTAGCTCGATGCGGATGTTGCCTGTAATCCATGGCTTCTGGTTGGGATATGTACGTACAGTCACTGTGGGGGCGAGGTCATCGATGCACTTATTGATGAAGCCGATAACTGAGGTGGTGTATTCCTCAATGCCATTGGAGGAATCCCGGAACATATTCCAGTCTATGCTAGCAAAACAGTCCTGTAGCATAGCATCTGCTTCATCTGACCACTTCCGTATTGAGTGAGTCACTGGTATTTCCTGCTTTAGTTTTCGCTTGTAAGCAGGAATCAGGAGGATAGAATTTTGGTCAAATTTGCCGAATGGAGGGCGGGGGAGAGCTTTGTATGTCTCTGTGTGTGGAGTAAAGGTGGTCTATGATTTTTTTTTCCTGGTTGCACATGTGACATGCTGGTAAAAATTTGGTAAAACTGATTTAAGTTTGCCTGCGTTAATGTACCCGGCCACTAGGAGCGCCGCTTCTGAGTGAGCATTTTCTTCTTTGCTTATGGCCTTATAGAGTTGGTTGAGAGCTGTCTTAGTGCCAGCTTCGCTTTGTGGTGGTAAATAGATGGTCACGAATAATACAGATGAGAACTCTCTTGGTAAATAGTGTGGTCGACATCATAAGGTACTCTACCTCAGGCGAGCAATACCTTGAGACTTCTTTAATATTAGACGTCGCGCACCAGATGTTATTGACAAAAAGACACTCACCCACACCCTTCGTCTTACCAGAGGTAGCGTCTCTGTTCTGCCTGTGCATGGAAAATCCCGCCAGCTCTATATTGTCCGTTTCTTCGTTCAGCCATGTGTCAGTGAAACATAAGATGTTACAGTTTTTAATGTCCCATTGGTAGGATAATCTTAATAGTAGTCAACAATTTTATTTTCTAACGATTGCACGTTAGCAAGGAGAATGAAAGGCATTGGGAGTTTATTCACTCACCTCCGGATTCTCAGAAGGATCCCCGATCTGCGTCCCCTTTTCTTCACGCAAAAGGTGTGGATCTGGGCCTGTTCCAGTGAAAGCAGGATATCCTTCTCATCAGACTTGTTAAAGGAACAAGTTTCTTCTAGTCCGCGGTGAGTAATCGCTTTTCTGATGTCCAGAAGTTATTTTCGGTCATAAGAGACGGTAGCAGCAACATTATGTACACAATAAGTAAAAAAATAAGTTACGCAAAAAAAATAACTAAATTGCACAATTGGTTGGAAGAATGTAAAACTTCAGTCATGTTCTTCGGCGCCATCTTGATGGGAGTGATATTGAACAAAGATAAATATATATATATATATATATATATATATATGAATTCAACTCTGACCTACCAGCACCATCACACTGTCACAGGACACCATCACCCACTTACCCCAAGGAGGCTCAACTTTCTCTGTCCCTGTTCTCAACTTACCCCAAAGCCGGGGTAAGTTGTGTCAAGCGACCACTTTTTCTTTCGACAAGCTATGTTTTCAAAAACTTTTATGTTTACATTAATTCTGATTACATCCAGGAATACACAACATTCTGAATATATGTAGATATCTTTGTTAGAATACTATATTCCCCTTGACGTAGTGATGCTGAATGTAAAAAATGTCTCAACATACCCCACTCTCCTCTACTAGGATGAGATGATTTTGCCTACATTGAAGGAATATGGTACGGATTTACACTTTGGCCTACTCATGCAATGTGAGTGCTGCTTTGGCACGCAAGGTCCCAAAGGTAGTGAGCTAATGGTTTTCTTTTCAGGTTGGACAGATTATTAAAAGACCACAGAAAAGTGGATTCTAAGTAGTGCAACAAGGTTTCATACTTTATATTGGTAATGTACCAGTCAGCAGGCAGGTGGAGCTGCTGAGTCTGAGGAAGGTGATTACTTCCTGTGTTTGTAGACACACTAATCACACCTCATTATCCAATGGAATTGCTGCAGTATTATCAATACCCTGGCATGCATGATGCATCTATTTTACATTGACTGGCTTCATCAGCTAATCAGCTATGGCTTGTGTAGGATGACCAAGGATACGCAAGGATGACCATAGCATTATAGTGACATTCCAAGTCTTTGAAAAGATCAGAGTAACAGCTGGCATACAAACACAATGACTTCGTAGTCTGGACAAGGAAATAATCAATGGCTGCAAAATAAATGCTCATAAAATAGAAATGGTTACTTTGATACCGACATTATCGAAAGCTGCTTGTGGTCAGCATTTCAACTCCCTGTCTCACGCTCTTTCACACACAGCCTAACGTACACAACTCATTGTGACCTTATTTGCTTGTATGTAGTAAAGATATCTGAAATAATTTGGAGGTTTTATGAGCCAGGGCCCAACAATGGCTGCTGCCTAGCTTTGTGAAAGCAGCAACCGATAGACCGCTACAGAAAACGGACTGTTACAATCCACACCAAAAAATAAACAGACAATGGGCCTTTTCACAGTTAAGTTTTATTCATTCAACATTTCACATTACAAATATTTAAAAATGATGCACTGTTATAAATAGTTGGCTGCAAACAATTAAATAACAGAGTTGTATTTTTCGTTTCACTAGCACTGCTACAGACCAACTCCTAGAAATATGGACATTTTGTATTACATAACTTAATTAGAAAGGAAAATACAAAAATAGGAACTTATAAAGTGAAATGACAATAGAAATTAAGGTGATAATCTTAAGTAAAAAATGCTATTAATAAATACAACAACCTTCCCATACAGTTAAAAACTATTGAAATTTTGCCATTAAGTAACATCATTAACAGACAAATATTTAAATATTTATTTTCCTTCAGAAAATGTTAATCATATATTGTGGAGCACAATATAGCAATTAGTAAAAACTAGACACTTTAAAAGCTTCACCTCAAAAATATAACAAAAATCTGATCAAAATTATAAAAATTATACATTCCAATTAAAAATATACCAATAAACAGCTAAATACATTATTGACCTAATAATTACAACCAATCACAGTAGCTTGAAATAAACAAATGAGCACAAAACCTTTAATGTTTTAAAAATAACTTCGATTATTTATATTAGTACAAATAGTTTGATTTCTTTTTCTTTTTTACAAACACCAGCATGAAAAGGATTACAATAACAGTAGAAAATGACTGAAAAACATATTAACGTCTTCTTTAAATGTCTGCAATTAAAAATGGCATTAAAGAATTACATTGCAAAGAGTCTTTATCTGGAAAAAAAATAAAATTAAATGTATTGCACATAACAACTCGAAGTTAACTTGCAACATTTACCACATTCAAGTCTTAAAGTTCCCCTTCTTCCAAAACGGTTGAATTACCTCAACAGACAGTGGAGATGAGTTAACAAGTCTTTTCAACAGTGTCCTCCTTCCTATAAGATGCTCAAGTCCTCCACTGCTAAAATAGATTTTAGAGTTTGTTTTTTTCTTATTTTCTCATCTTTTTTTCTTTGCATCCTGCAGAGGTCTGAGTATGGAGAAGGCAAAGATATCAACACATGGGAGAGAAGTGAGGTGTGGGGTGTGTCCTTAACAAATTAAAGTTGAGAAACATCTGGTGCACAACCACAACAATCAAATTCAATAGCTAATTCATGTACTTTTTTTCGTCATGCATGCTAAGGATTACAATAGGAGCTAGTTGGCAAGTTCAAGAATATATATTTTCAAATGTTAAAATATCTAAACACCAAACATCCATTCTTGTGATACGAGATTCAGCCGAAGCATGAACCATAATTTGCATTATCCTTATAATAGTTATAATCCAGCTATGGAGAGGAAACCAAAAAGAGAAGTTACCATTTTCCCCAACTAGGATAGCCATTTTTTTTTTAAACAATAACATTAAAATTTTAAATGACAACTTTGTCCTCGCCATGCTGTTAAGATCTGATTTTTGTGAAACATCTAGTGTATAAGATCTAAGACCTTTAAGCAGTACACTGATCGTTCCTCTGCCGTTTCGGAAGTCGCGTCAATGCACGTACGCTACTTGGTTGTGAAGATTCCTCAGCACTGAAATGTAGAAAAAAGCATAACTGAAAATAATATATATCGAAATCACTACATTTTTTTCGTTAAATGAAAAGTGTCCATATATGCAGATCTCTCAAGTAACAAAAGTACAAAAGCTACCTTTCACAATGTGAAAAATTGAGGTATTGCAAAAAGGAGTTTTCCCCATTTGTGAAAAATGTGCCTAAAATGACTGTTGGGAAGAAAAAAAACATATTTAGAAAAGTAGTGCATAAAATGTTTATATGTGCATGACAAAATAATTTAGCTAGAAAACACTGTACCAAAAATCAGCAGGCCATGTATAAAATAATCTGTTTTTCTCTCATTAACAGCAAATTCTTCAAAAAGTGTTTGACTCCTAAAATGTTTATCCACCACACCAGCAAGCTAAAGCCATGGTGCAGTAGAACACCAGCAAGCTAAAGTCATGGTGCAGTAGAACATCAGCAAGCTAAAGTCATGGTGCAGTAGAACACCAGCAAGCTAAAGTCCTGGTGCAGTAGAACACCAGCAAGCTAAAGTCATGGTGCAGAACTGGTGCAGTAGAACACCGGCAAGCTAAAGTCCTGGTGCAGTAGAACACCGGCAAGCTAAAGTCCTGGTGCAGTAGAACACCGGCAAGCTAAAGTCCTGGTGCAGAACTGGTGCAGTAGAACACCGGAAAGCTAAAGTCCTGGTGCAGAACTGGTGCAGTAGAACACCGGAAAGCTAAAGTCCTGGTGCAGTAGAACACCGGAAAGCTAAAGTCCTGGTGCAGAACTGGTACAGTAGAACACCAGCAAGCTAAAGTCCTGGTGCAGAACTGGTGCAGTAGAACACCAGCAAGCTAAAGTCATGGTGCAGAAGAACATCAGCAAGCTAAAGTCCTGGTGCAGACCTGGTGCAGTAGAACACCAGCAAGCTAAAGTCATGGTACAGTAGAACACCAGCAAGCTAAAGTCATGATGCAGAACTGGTACAGTAGAACACCAGCAAGCTAAAGTCCTGGTGCAGAACTGGTACAGTAGAACACCAGCAAGCTAAAGTCATGGTGCAGTAGAACACCAGCAAGCCAACACAAGGATACGGTTTTCACTAGTGTGTTAAATTCTATTTCAGCACTCTCTCCCTGACATATTAAAACGCTAGTAGATTCAGATACTGTATGACTATAATAACCAAACCAAATGTGAGCCTTTGTTTAGCTTGTTGTGTTAATATCCCCAAACCTGTTGCAGACCTATTCACGTTACACAACTGCCTAGCAACAAACGTCTCTATTTTGACCTTTGGAAATGAGAGGATTGACTGGTGAAAAAGCCTGGGTGTCTGTAAACTGAATAAGTCCAGTTGTTTTCACTAGTGTTTTCCTGGATTTTGACTGCACTGTTATCTATTCAAGGCCAATCTTTGGTTTGCTGTAGTCCATCTGGTCTTCGTAAGAAAAATAGGAAAAGAATAATGAACTCAAAAAAACTGAAATGAAATACTGTATTACTGCACTACTGCACAGGCGGCTTTGGTTCCCTAAAGCATCTAGGTATAACCTCTTCATTGCAGTCTTGTTTGAGTGAGTGAACTGCATTGTGGGACGTACGTAGTAGAGCACATCGCATGGACTATCTTCATTTATGCTTAGAACACTGGCTGAGTTAGCTGGGCTGGCACAGGAAGAGAGGTCTGCAGCTCTAATAACTGGATCCTCCTCTAGATGGAAATGTGTTGATGACAAGCCTGGCTTTAGTAATTCATTTCTCTTTTTGAGCGGGGTTAAAAACAGAATACGGTTGTGAAAAAAGGATTGGGAGATTTGCACCAACGCAATAATAATACACGAAAAACAGGGCTTTCTGCTCACGTGTAGCCCTGATGACAACTAGGCACTAGCCTCTCCTCTCCTAGCTAGCATGGCCTCAGACACAGAGGGGGGGGGGGGGGGGGGGTCACTTATCTCTATACGGGCCAGCGCTGAGGGTCTCAGGGACCTCCAACGCCATACATTCCCCAATAAAATGCTCTGTTCATTCTTAGTACAACCTTGGGTCAGATTACAAAAATAAAGAAGTGACAAAGCAGCGTCTATAAAAATGTGTCTTTTTGCTGACGTCGTTTCCCTTTGATTGTGGTCCTAAGGGAAGAGGGATACCAGCTTACTTTAACTTATTCGTCACATTAGCAGCTAAGCTTGAGGTATTAGTTTTTGCATGTCAAAATGGAGATCAAACCAGAACGCCTGTCGTGAAATGGATCTTGTCAAGTAACATCAAATATTAGCATGGTCTCTAAAAAAAAATATTCAAACATCTGATCTGGGAAATAATCCACGTTTCTGTACTTGTTTCTTTTTCAAACCAATTGAGATTAAGCTTTGGTTAACTACTGAGACTTTATATTCTGCACTCTAAAATAAAGAAATAAGTGCACTCTTCTTTAGCAACACCTTTGCTATTAACATCTGCTCTGTAGCCTATTGGATGAACATCTGCTCTGGAGCCTATTGGATGAACATCTGCTCTGGAGCCTATTGGATGAACATCTGCTCTGGAGCCTATTGGATGAACATCTGCTCTGGAGCCTATTGGATGAACATCTGCTCTGGAGCTTATTGGATGAACATCTGAACTGGAGCCTATTGGATGAACATCTGCTCTGGAGCCTATTGGATGAACATCTGAACTGGAGCCTATTGGATGAACATCTGAACTGAACATACTGCTTTGAGGTTGATGGTCAATGACACGTCAATTGGATAGTAAGGTGACAATCGAAAGCCTAATCTTTTCAAATTCTGCTCTAATAAAAGATAAAAGCAACTGGAGAAAGTCAAGAGAATGGGATTTCACATGGGATTTCACATGGGATACACATTTTCTTTTCCTGTCTTGACATATCTCCTCATCTTTAAAAAAAATATTAATTTAAAATTGAACTTTTTTTTTCTCCCAAATTAGAGTTAAAAAGGAACCAGCAACAGAAAAGTGCATTTATTTGTACAATGATTTTGCGACTCCTACTCCCCCCTCTCCCCTCTGCCTCTCAGTTCCAGCGGAAGGAGATGTGCCTAGGCCGGTCCCCTCCCTCCTTGACCAGTGGCTTGTGGAACTCCCGACCAGCGCGTGAGTGGATGGCCGCCCAGCAGTATTCACAGTAATACTGGAGACAGGTGACGTTGGCGCAGAAGAAAGGGGCAAACTTGCCCCCGCACCGAGTTCCCTGACACTCATCACACAACTGGTCGTCCAAGACGTATGGCTTCACTTCCACCTGGGGGGGGGGGGGGGGGGGGGGGCAGACAGAGAGAGAGAGACGGGGGGAGAGGACCCAGAGAGAGACGGGGGGAGAGGACCCAGAGAGAGACGGGGGGAGAGGACCCAGAGAGAGACGGGGGGAGAGGACCCAGAGAGAGACGGGGGGAGAGGACCCAGAGAGAGACGGGGGGAGAGGACCCAGAGAGAGACGGGGGGAGAGGACCCAGAGAGAGACGGGGGGAGAGGACCCAGAGAGAGACGGGGGGAGAGGACCCAGAGAGAGACGGGGGGAGAGGACCCAGAGAGAGACGGGGGGAGAGGACCCAGAGAGAGACGGGGGAGAGGACCCAGAGAGAGACGGGGGGAGAGGACCCAGAGAGAGACGGGGGGAAAGGACCCAGAGAGAGACGGGGGGAAAGGACCCAGAGAGAGACGGGGGGAAAGGACCCAGAGAGAGACGGGGGGAAAGGACCCAGAGAGAGACGGGGGGAAAGGACCCAGAAAGAGACGGGGGGAGAGGACCCAGAGAGAGACGGGGGGAAAGGACCCAGAAAGAGACGGGGGGAGAGGACCCAGAGAGAGACGGGGGGAGAGGACCCAGAGAGAGACGGGGGGAAAGGACCCAGAGAGAGACGGGGGGAGAGGACCAAGAGAGAGACGGGGGAGAGGACCCAGAGAGAGACGGGGGGAGAGGACCCAGAGAGAGACGGGGGGAAAGGACCCAGAGAGAGACGGGGGGAAAGGACCCAGAGAGAGACGGGGGGAAAGGACCCAGAGAGAGACGGGGGGAAAGGACCCAGAGAGAGACGGGGGGAAAGGACCCAGAAAGAGACGGGGGGAGAGGACCCAGAGAGAGACGGGGGGAAAGGACCCAGAAAGAGACGGGGGGAGAGGACCCAGAGAGAGACGGGGGGAGAGGACCCAGAGAGAGACGGGGGGAAAGGACCCAGAGAGAGACGGGGGGAGAGGACCAAGAGAGAGACGGGGGGAAAGGACCCAGAGAGAGACGGGGGGAGGACCCAGAGAGAGACGGGGGGAAAGGACCCAGAGAGAGACGGGGGGAGGACCCAGAGAGAGACAGGGAGAAAGAAAACCATCTGTCAGACATGCAGTAAAGAATAGAGCTAGGATGAATACATCTTACATTAATTAACGTACTGTATCTAAAGATTTAACACAACACATAATTGCATTGACAGTTACATTCCAATTAGGACAATGGTCACCAATAAACATTCTAAAGTCAGAATCAAAGTAGAGACGTGATTGGTTGGACTGATTTTGGCTGAGTGAATTAGCATAATTCTTCTGCAGGTGGCAGCTGGTTAAATGTCTGCTCGACAGTAATTTCTTATCTGTCCTCGTATGACCCAGTCAAAATACCCCAAAATGTTTTACCTTCATCTATAAAACCATTACAATAAATAACAAAGTCCTTTTAAAAATGTACAAGACAGGAGATAGGAGCCTTTTATGTGTTTGGTACAACATTTCTGCGTATTTGTGTAATGCTGTATTAGCCTGAGAAAGAGAGGGCCTTCACTAACCCGTTTATCGATTTCTCCATGCTGCAGCTGGACAAAACGAGCGCTGATAGCAGCGATGTAGCTCTGCTGATTGGAGAAGGCGACCCGCCCTGCTCCCTTGGGGTACTTGAGCTCCGGGTCTGTGTCGATGCCTGCATAGCACACGCCTCCATACAGCCTGTCCATGATCATAGCCAGCTCCACTGTGGACGGAGGGAAACAGGTTGCCGGTGGCACAATGCCAGGGTGCAGCCTCGTACACTTCATGTAACACTCCCAGCTTGGTCATCATGTTCCAAATAGCTTCCATTTTCATTATGAGTTGCTACCAATTCCCTTCTCCTCCATTACATACTGTGCATGCTGATGTGATGAAATGCAGCACTAATCTAACAGGTTTTAATACGCCGTCGAGGATACATGTCTGTGTCTCAAATGTCCTATGGGCCCTGGTCAAAAGTAGTGCCCAATATAGGGAATATAATTGCCATTTGGGATGCAGTCTAGGACTCAAGTGCCAATGGAAACGGTGCTTTAGCTGACTAGGGTCAAAAGGTTACCTGCACGGAGAGGGCGTGGCACCCCACCCACAAAGATGGTCTTCCTGGGGTCCAGAGGCTGGGAGCCGTCCATCACAAAGTCACTGTCGTTCAGGTTCCAGGGACGGATCTGGACCTGTCACACACAGAGAGACATGTTACACGCTACGTCTACAATGTCACGTCCCCGCGTCTCGACGTCTACAATGTCACGTCCCCGCGTCTCGACGTCTACAATGTCACGTCCCCGCGTCTCGACGTCTACAATGTCACGTCCCCGCGTCTCGACGTCTACAATGTCACGTCCCCGCGTCTCGACGTCTACAATGTCACGTCCCCGCGTCTCGACGTCTACAATGTCACGTCCCCGCAATGTCACGTCTCCGCGTCTCGACATCTACAATGTCACGTCCCCGCGTCTCGACGTCTACAATGTCACGTCCCCGCGTCTCGACGTCTACAATGTCACGTCCCCGCGTCTCGACGTCTGCAATGTCACGTCCCCGCGTCTCGACGTCTACAATGTCACGTCCCCGCGTCTCGACGTCCCCGCGTCTCGACGTCTACAATGTCACGTCCCCGCGTCTCGACGTCTGCAATGTCACGTCCCCCGCGTTTCGATGTCTACAATGTCACGTCCCCGCGTCTCGACATCTACAATGTCACGTCCCCGCGTCTCGACGTCTACGTCACGTCTCGACGTCTACGTCGTCACGTCTCGACGTCTGCAATGTCACGTCCCCGCGTCTTGACGTCTGCAATGTCACGTCCCCGCGTCTTGACGTCTACAATGTCACGTCCCCGCGTCTCGACGTCTGCAATGTCACGTCTCGACGTCTGCAATGTCACGTCCCCGCGTCTCGACGTCTGCAATGTCACGTCTCGACGTCTGCAATGTCACGTCTCGACGTCTGCAATGTCACGTCTCGACGTCTGCAATGTCACGTCTCGACGTCTGCAATGTCACGTCTCGACGTCTGCAATGTCACGTCTCGACGTCTGCAATGTCACGTCTCGACGTCTACGTCGTCACGTCTCGACGTCTGCAATGTCACGTCCCCGCGTCTTGACGTCTGCAATGTCACGTCCCCGCGTCTTGACGTCTACAATGTCACGTCCCCGCGTCTCGACGTCTGCAATGTCACGTCTCGACGTCTGCAATGTCACGTCCCCGCATCTCGACGTCTGCAATGTCACGTCTCGACGTCTACAATGTCACGTCTCGACGTCTGCAATGTCACGTCTCGACGTCTGCAATGTCACGTCTCGACGTCTGCAATGTCACGTCTCGACGTCTGCAATGTCACGTCTCGACGTCTGCAATGTCACGTCTCGACGTCTGCAATGTCACGTCTCGACGTCTGCAATGTCACGTCTCGACGTCTGCAATGTCACGTCTCGACGTCTGCAATGGCACGTCTCGACGTCTGCAATGGCACGTCCCCGCGTCTCGACGTCTACAATGTCACGTCTCGACGTCTGCAATGTCACGTCCCCACGTCTTGACGTCTGCAATGTCACGTCCACGCGTCTCGACGTCTGCAATGTCACGTCCACGCGTCTCGACGTCTGCAATGTCACGTCTCGACGTCTGCAATGTCACGTCTCGACGTCTGCAATGTCACGTCTCGACGTCTGCAATGTCACGTCTCAACGTCTGCAATGTCACGTCTCAACGTCTGCAATGTCACGTCTCAACGTCTGCAATGTCACGTCCCCACGTCTCGACGTCTGCAATGTCACGTCTCGACGTCTACAATGTCACGTCCCCGCGTCTCGACGTCTGCAATGTCACGTCCCCGCGTCTCGACGTCTACAATGTCACGTCCCCCGTCTCGACGTCTACAATGTCACGTCTCGACGTCTGCAATGTCACGTCTCGACGTCTGCAATGTCACGTCTCGACGTCTGCAATGTCACGTCTCGACGTCTGCAATGTCGTGTCCCGCGTCTCGACGTCTGCAATGTCACGTCTCGACGTCTGCAATGTCACATCTCGACGTCTGCAATGTCACGTCTCGACGTCTGCAATGTCACGTCCCCGCATCTCGACGTCGGCCATGTTATGCCTGTAACGATGCAAAGCCAATTCTATAGGGAGGGCAGCTGCTTGCTTATTTACTTGGTCTGCCACTAATTGAATGGACTCACAATCAAACATGAAGCAGTACAATTTTAGGGTGTATTAATTACAGAAACACCTTACCATTGAAGAACCAAACGGAATCAAATGTAACAAAACGGAGAGTGACCTACCCAAATTTGTCCAATAGAAACTCTTGTTTGCATTTCCCCTTTTGGAAGTAAACCGTTTGTTGCAAAACGTTTCGCAACAGACTAAATGTTTCGCAACATAATCGCCGTAATGAATACAACCCTGCTGCATCTTGAGCTCTTTCATAATAAGAGGTAAAGAAGGGAGCAGATGGATGATGGTGACGGCACAATCCACTCACCGGCTTGTCTTTGATGGTGGGGCTAGACACACACAGGTAGAGCTTGCCGTCCTCTTCAATACAGGCTTCAATCAGGGCCTGCACAGAGCTCTCATCCTGGAACAGCAGGAAGGCATAACCTACAGGACAAAACAGACACCACTTCAACCGCCTGCACAGAACCATGTCACAGAGACCACTACTTAACTCTGATCTCTACCGTTTCATTCGCTGTCTGTTGCTGGAAATGACTGCCAATGTTATGACCGCTCTGCTCACAACTTTGTTTTTAACCAATCAAACTATTAAGACTTCAATAATAAACTCAGATAAGCCATTTTGATGACAATGCTGCATGTGGCTGACAAAAGGGCAGACTGGTCACGTGACTCACCTTTCGGGGGGAAGTAAGATTTGCTCTCTGCCTTGTGAGGCCAGTCCACAAAGAGGTGTCCAAAGCGACGGAAACTTGCAGTTATTTCATCTAAAAGTGAAAACAAACATTCAACAATTGCCTCACAGCAGTTGTACTGTGATAAGGTGTGTGTCATCAGGTGACTGTTCTTAGTGGGCTCTACCAGAGGGAGTTCCTGGTACATTAGTGGGCTCTACCAGAGGGAGTCCCTGGTAACATTAGTGGGCTCTACCAGAGGGAGTCCCTGGTAACATTAGTGGGCTCTACCAGAGGGAGTCCCTGGTACCATTAGTGGGCTCTACCAGAGGGAGTCCCTGGTACCATTCGTGGGCTCTACCAGAGGGAGTCCTTGGTAACATTAAACAGGGAGATTAAAGCAGAGCAGATGGTAGCCTCAGCTGTTCTCTAGTCTTCTGCCAGCAACACTGATCACACCTGAGAGATGTCCTACACTACTTATAACAGAGAATGTACTAGAACTATGCCTATTCGCGAGCCAAAGCCCTCAGGAAGCGGAAACTAAATAACACAAGACTTGCTATGGTAGAGCAGTGCTGCTTGGTGAATGTCTACGGACGAAATTGGTCACAGAGGGACTGGTCTTCAACATCAGTTATGTAAACCTGTGACTACTGGCCATGAAGATATCCACATTGTAGACCTCCACCTGATCAACCAGGTGTTCAGCCCAGTCAAAGCATCACCATAGCGTGGTCACAGCACCTCCGCCTGTGTGAACGTGGTCTGCAGTGGTGTAAAGTTTACCTTCATCAATATCTGGCGGGAGGCCACCGACAAAGACCTTGCGGGAGTAACGCTCAACACGCTCCCCATTCTGGTGGGGGAAACAGTGGGGCGAGCCAAGGCCAGGCAGGCTCTGCTCACCACGCTCGTCGTCAGGGAAACCATCCTCCATGGGGAACAGGGAAGAGTGACCTGAGGAGAGGGAGTGAGAGAGGAGAAAGGAGGGAACAAGAAGAGAGAGAGAGGAGGGAAGAGGAAGAGGGGACCAGGAGAGAGAGGAGGAGAGAGAGAGAGGAGGGGACGAGGAGAGAGAGAGGAGGGGACGAGGAGAGAGAGAGGAGGGGACGAGGAGAGAGAGAGGAGGGGACGAGGAGAGAGAGGAGGGGACGAGAAGAGAGAGGAGGGGACGAGGGGAGAGAGGAGGGGACGAGGGGAGAGAGGAGGGAAGAGGAAGAGGCGACAATAAGAGAGAGAGAGGGAAGAAGGGACGAGGAGAGAGAGAGAGAGGGAAGAAGGGACGAGGAGAGAGAGAGAGGAGGGAAGAAGGGACGAGGAGAGAGAGAGGATGAAGAGGGGACAAGAAGAGAGAGGGGACAAGGAGAGAGAGGAGGGAAGAGGAAGAGGGGACAAGGAGAGAGAGGTGGGAAGAAGGGACGAGGAGAGAGAGAGAGGAGGGAAGAGGGGACGAGGAGAGAGAGAGGAGACAAGTCAGTCAATGACAGATTGCATAAAGATGTAACACAATAGATACTTTTTAATTTATTACTTAGGTTTATCAACATGAATGTTATTACATGGTTAAGTATTGTATTGTCAAGCAATACTAGCTATAACAATGTGTCTATTTTACAGTAATTCACCTGACTCATTGACTGCCAGAGACAGTGCTACATTAAGGCCTTCTACAAGCAGCCCTGCTGTGCTGTTTGAGAGGGACTGAGCCAGGGATACCACACACACACACAGCTAAGCCTATGGCAGCAGCAGAGGCTAAATATTGTTCCCGCCCTATGTCCTGGAGGTTAAGCCACCCCAGCCATATTCCTGACCAAGTGACAGAAAACAGAGAGGAGCAGCTTTATGACCAATTATGTAAGAGAGTTAGCCCTGAGTCTGTACACTGTGTGTGTGTGTGTGTGTGTGTGTGTGTGTGTGTGTGTGTGTGTGTGTGTGTGTGTGTGTGTGTGCATGCGTGACCACAACACCACAAACAAAAGCTCTTAGAGCTGAAAACCCCCCAAACAACATGCCAGATCAAACAAATACACCAACAACAAACCACAACATCTACATGCAAACACATACTGTCCCCCTTCAGAAATACTGGACATGGACGCAAAAGACCGGGTCTTTCTATGCCAGTTTGAGGCAAAAAATAAAAATAAAATTCAGGTTTACCTCGTCTCCTCCCATAATTCCTTGCTGCATGTAAAATACCAAAATAACACCAACAGTGACCAGGAATGACAGATATTATCCATTCTTTCATTCACAACATATGCCCTCTCCTTCTCAGTCACATCCTCCATGTGATTGGGTCATTGTTGCCTCCTCAGTGCTCCAGGTTACGTGGCAGACAGATGAGCTTGTATTGAATATTCACCCATGATTTCACAGTTTATTATTGTGGGTTTTTCTTATACCTTGTTGTCGTGATTGTTATTGATTAGTCCATTGGTGAGCTGTCAAGAAAGGCATTTCACTGTACTTGTGCATGTGACATTAAAACTTGGTTTCCTGTGCAGTCACATCTATACACGTCTGCGGGCATACTCATGAGGATCTCAGACACACTCTCCCTTCCTAGGCCAGATACAGAGAAGGTCTTTAGGAGGTCAGTGGAGGGTGGTGGTTATACACACTCTCTGGTGTGTGTTCTACAGAGTAACGATCAGCTGGTGTGACTGCCTCTCTAAGACTGGTAGTACCCTCTGAACGACATCCATGCAGAACCACCATCTGTCCTGTTGGACCAATATAACACTATGAGGCTCAGAGAGAGAGTCCATGGTGGATCACCATGTTGGACCAATATAACACTATGAGGCTCAGGGAGAGAGTCCATGGTAGATCACCATGTTGGACCAATATAACACTATGAGGCTCAGGGAGAGAGTCCATGGTGGATCACCATGTTGGACCAATATAACACTATGAGGCTCAGGGAGAGAGTCCATGGTGGATCACCATGTTGGACCAATATAACACTATGAGGCTCAGGGAGAGAGTCCATGGTGGATCACCATGTTGGACCAATATAACACTATGAGGCTCAAGGAGAGAGTCCATGGTGGATCACCATGTTGGACCAATATAACACTATGAGGCTCAAGGAGAGAGTCCATGGTGGATCACCATGTTGGACCAATATAACACTATGAGGCTCAAGGAGAGAGTCCATGGTGGATCACCATGTTGGACCAATATAACACTATGAGGCTCAGGGAGAGAGTCCATGGTGGATCACCATGTTGGACCAATATAACACTATGAGGCTCAGAAAGAGAGTCCATGGTGGATCACCATGTTGGACCAATATAACACTATGAGGCTCAGAGAGAGAGTCCATGGTGGATCACCATGTTGGACCAATATAACACTATGAGGCTCAAGGAGAGAGTCCATGGTGGATCACCATGTTGGACCAATATAACACTATGAGGCTCAAGGAGAGAGTCCATGGTGGATCACCATGTTGGACCAATATAACACTATGAGGCTCAGAAAGAGAGTCCATGGTGGATCACCATGTTGGACCAATATAACACTATGAGGCTCAGAGAGAGAGTCCATGGTGGATCACCATGTTGGACCAATATAACACTATGAGGCTCAGGGAGAGAGTCCATGGTGGATCACTGAGCATTCAGTTGCATTTCGGCTTATGCATATCAAACTGCAGTTGAGGAAGCTGTAGTTAAAGAGATTAGATTTAGTCTACCTTTGTAGCTACAACTAGCCTACGGTATTCGTGTCTGCATAGAGGAAAGAAGTGAATCATGCACTGATTCAATATAAAGAATTATAACAGGAAATGTTACAGAATGTTGAAGGAAATATGAAACACAACATATTGAGAAATGGTTAAACTAACATCTCTAGGCAATAGGTTTTATTCTAAAAAAATAAAATAATTTAAGAACACAAATACTAGGAGCTTAGTTCCTTCACTGCACAGGCAAAGAGATCTGACGACTGAATGCAAATGGGATAGATACACTGCCTTAGGTGAGGGATTACACAACGTTAAAACGTGTTTAGCTATGCAATTTAAAATGAAATAATTCATCTATATTACTAAATCCTTATTTATTAAATCCACATAAACCATTAAAGAACTAATGGAATAAGAATAGTGGAACACAGAGAAGGAAATCCACACTGATGCCTCAAGAGCATGTTAAGTACAAACATGGTGCTGCTAATCTTGTCGACTATGTTACTAAATGGTTTGATTCACCTTCCGTCCATTAGCATGGGTTGAGCATGCAGAGCACTAGTGTTAACAAACCCTTTTTACGTACCATTTATGGGCAGAGGACTTTCTCCCCCTGGATGGGTGAATCCTAGGCGACCTAGAGAGCGGAGTGTACACCGTTAAGAGATTGTCACAACCAAACACACAAAACAAGCCCTGGTTACATTAGCCCACATCATCTACAGTGCCTTGCGAAAGTATTCGGCCCCCTTGAACTTTGAGACCTTTTGCCACATTTCAGGCTTCAAACATAAAGATATAAAACTGTATTTTTTGTGAAGAATCAACAACAAGTGGGACACAATCATGAAGTGGAACGACATTTATTGGATATTTCAAACTTTTTTAACAAATCAAAAACTGAAATTGGGCGTGCAAAATTATTCAGCCCCCTTAAGTTAAGGGGGTGTCCTCGGAGTGGGCCACAGTGTCTCCTGACCCCTCCTGTCTCAGCCTCCAGTATTTATGCTGCAGTAGTTTATGTGTCGGGGGGCTAGGGTCAGTTTGTTATATCTGGAGTACTTCTCCTGTCCTATTTGGTGTCCTGTGTGAATCTAAGTGTGCGTTCTCTAACTCTCTCCTCTCTTTCTCTCTCTCGGAGGACCTGAGCCCTAGGACCATGCCCCAGGACTACCTGACATGATGACTCCTTGCTGTCCCCAGTCCACCTGGCTGTGCTGCTGCTCCAGTTTCAACTGTTCTGCCTTATTATTATTCGACCATGCTGGTCATTTATGAACATTTGAACATCTTGGCCATGTTCTGTTATAATCTCCACCCGGCACAGCCAGAAGAGGACTGGCCATCCCACATATGCTCTCTCTAATTCTCTCTTTCTTTCTCTCTCTCGGAGGACCTGAGCCCTAGGACCATGCCCCAGGAATACCTGACATGATGACTCCTTGCTGTCCCCAGTCCACCTGACTGTGCTGCTGCTCCAGTTTCAACTATTCTGCCTTATTATTATTCGACCATGCTGGTCATTTATGAACATTTGAACATCTTGACCATGTTTTGTTATAATCTTCACCCGGCACAGCCAGAAGAGGACTGGCCACCCCACATAGCCTGGTTCCTCTCTAGGTTTCTTCCTAGGTTTTGGCCTTTCTAGGGAGTTTTTCCTAGCCACCGTGCTTCTACACCTGCATTGCTTGCTGTTTGGGGTTTTAGGCTGGGTTTCTGTACAGCACTTTGAGATATCAGCTGATGTACGAAGGGCTATATAAATACATTTGATTTGATTTGATTTAAGTTAATACTTTGTAGCGCCACCTTTTGCTGCGATTACAGCTGTAAGTCGCTTGGGGTATGTCTCTATCAGTTTTGCACATCGAGAGACTGACATTTTTTCCCATTCCTCCTTGCAAAACAGCTCGAGCTCAGTGAGGTTGGATGGAGAGCATTTGTGAACAGCAGTTTTCAGTTCTTTCCACAGATTCTCGATTGGATTCAGGTCTGGACTTTGACTTGGCCATTCTAACACCTGGATATGTTTATTTTTGAACCATTCCATTGTAGATTTTGCTTTATGTTTTGGATCATTGTCTTGTTGGAAGACAAATCTCCGTCCCAGTCTCAGGTCTTTTGCAGACTCCATCAGGTTTTCTTCCAGAATGGTCCTGTATTTGGCTCCATCCATCTTCCCATCAATTTTAACCATCTTCCCTGTCCCTGCTGAAGAAAAGCAGGCCCAAACCATGATGCTGCCCACCACCATGTTTGACAGTGGGGATGGTGTGTTCAGCTGTGTTGCTTTTACGCCAAACATAACGTTTTGCATTGTTGCCAAAAAGTTCAATTTTGGTTTCACCAGAGCACCTTCTTCCACATGTTTGGTGTGTCTCCCAGGTGGCTTGTGGCAAACTTTAAACAACACTTTTTATGGATATCTTTAAGAAATGGCTTTCTTCTTGCCACTCTTCCATAAAGGCCAGATTTGTGCAATATACGACTGATTGTTGTCCTATGGACAGAGTCTCCCACCTCAGCTGTAGATCTCTGCAGTTCATCCAGAGTGATCATGGGCCTCTTGGCTGCATCTCTGATCAGTCTTCTCCTTGTATGAGCTGAAAGTTTAGAGGGACGGCCAGGTCTTGGTAGATTTGCAGTGGTCTGATACTCCTTCCATTTCAATATTATCGCTTGCACAGTGCTCCTTGGGATGATTAAAGCTTTGGAAAACTTTTTGTATCCAAATCCGGCTTTAAACTTCTTCACAACAGTATCTCGGACCTGCCAGGTGTGTTCCTTGTTCTTCATGATGCTCTCTGCGCTTTTAACGGACCTCTGAGACTATCACAGTGCAGGTGCATTTATACGGAGACTTGACTACACACAGGTGGATTGTATTTATCATCATTAGTCATTTAGGTCAACATTGGATCATTCAGAGATCGTCACTGAACTTCTGGAGAGAGTTTGCTGCACTGAAAGTAAAGGGGCTGAATAATTTTGCAAGCCCAATTTTTCAGTTTTTGATTTGTTAAAAAAGTTTGAAATATCCAATAAATGTCATTCCACTTCATGATTGTGTCCCACTTGTTGTTGATTCTTCACAAAAAAAATACAGTTTTATATATTTATGTTTGAAGCCTGAAATGTGGCAAAAGGTCGCAAAGTTCAAGGGGGCCGAATACTTTCGCAAGGCACTGTATCTCTCAGCCGCCTGCTCGCTGGCACATTCCTTGTTCCTACCGACCTCCTGCCAAATGTACTTGAGAGTTGAACTGTGCCATGCTGGGGTGCCTTGGTGGAGGGGATGAGAGGAAAAGTAATAGTAAACCCATTGTGACTGGAGTGGACTAGTGTAGGGTTTCCCAGACCTTTCATCGGGCCGCCCACCAGACGTTTCACATTTTTATTTAAAAAAAAGAAACTGCCACTCCTGATTCAATTAGTCAACTAATCATCAAGCCTTTGTACTAATTGAATCAGGTGTGCCAGTTTTGGGTTGAAACAAAAATGTGGAACATTTGGGGGGGCCCCCCGAGGAGAGGGTTGGTAGAGTGTTCAGTGATTGGTATGTTCCGTCACACAAATTCTCCAAGCCCCTCCCCCGCCTATTAAATCAGAGAGAGGAGAGGAGAGGAGAGGAGAGGAGAGGAGAGGAGAGGAGAGGAGAGGAGAGGAGAGAGCAGGGTGGTGGACCGGCTCAGTAGTCAGTGGTGACACAGAGTACTCTTTTCAGTCAACAGAGGACACTGCTGGAATCGATTCAAAGCCACTTCTACAGTCGATTTCCCCCTCCTTCCTTTTCATCTGTTCTGCAGAGCAGCGGGTTCATGTTTGAGGGTCAGGTCATTATTTTCAATTAGGGGTAGGGGTGCTGCTTGGTACCCTTAGAGCTCACCCCAGTAGGGACAGCACAAAGTGGGAGCAGTAAACCATTCATCTGTGTGGATCTTTGTAATGTAGAAACACGTTACCCTGGAGACAGTGGCGAGATGGAATGATGCCTCATAATGATGTTTTCCTCTGCATCTCTAACCCTCTGTAGCTGGCACAAGGCACTGGGAGCGTCAAGGCACTAAATCAGCTCAAACTAGACTGAGAACAACAACTCATCACTTCAGGCTCTTCGCCTCTCAGATGTTCGCTAAAGTTGTGTTTCACTGTGGTTTAACAGCTGAATACAGAGGTGTAAAATGAATAAATGCATACACAAGCTATGGGGGCAGTTAAATAGAAACGCCACCCAGGCTACTCCCTCTAATTAATCCTTCCCCAGACAAACACCAGTTGGAGTAGTAGTACAATAGGTCATCCTGACTGACAACAGGAACTTTCTGGTTTGGGACGTTTGCACCACAAACCAGATGGACAACAGATAGAGACTGCTGCGAGCGTTGTATTTACATTCCCCATAATACCATCCAATCAACAAACCCTTCACAATCTGCAGCTATGAAAACTCTAAAAAGGGACAAGTAACACCTCCCACGCCACCACCATAAAGTTGATTTAGCTCCAACTTTGACATTTTTGAAAACTTTTGAAATATTTATGAACAATAAGTCCAAATAAAACCAGTATGTAGACCCAGGGTACATCTCCTAACTTTGTTTGAGTTATTGATAAATCAGATTTTCCATGTCCATTTAAAACCTTTGCAAATCCACTAAACAACTTGAAACTTTAAGGTCAAAGACATTACCATGACGAACCATGTTAAGTTTGGCATTGATATTGTAAAAAAAATTAGGAAACGCTTAACAATTCACTTTTTTTTGACTGTGTACCACTAATGCTTAAAAAAATAATTAAAAATCTTCATGGACTAAATCTAAGAGTCACTGCAAATTTGGTCTTTGGACTAAGTGAATGCATATTAGCACATACACTAATAGGCTAAAATAGGCCAAAAACACTTCAGAAATCTTCTCATGAACCATAAGTCAGATTATACCAAATCTGGAGTAATACTCAATGAATTAGCCTCTAATGAATTTGACAACGATTAGTTGCTGCATTCAAAGGCGGCCACGCCACCAACCTATAGCACTATATTTCACATTTGTCATTTAGCAGACGCTCTTATCCAGAGTGATTTACAAGAGCAATTAGAGTTAAGTGCCTTGTTCAAGGGCACGTCAACAGATTATTCACCTAGTCATCTCGGGGATTCAAACCAGCAACCTTTTGGTCAATGACCCAACGCTCTTATCCGCTAGGCTACCCAAGACCCACTAGACAAAACTCCACTTCCGTCATCCTTGTGGTAGAGAGATAAACATGGTAATGATTTCACTGATACATGATATAATGCTTGCTTTGTTATCCAACTGAGCTTGTGTCCTTTCTGTCATCCTGTGAACCCCGTTCATTGCTGCTTGCAGCAATATTTCCATTTGCACTCTCTGTAGAATAGCCTAGCCTACATAAGCCTCCACTCTTCACTTTCTAGTCCACTCTAGTGCCACTGAAAGGAAAGCTCAAATCAGCAGTCGTCGGACATGGCTGTGGGGCAGCAGACAAACGCCCATCCTAGATGACCTTGCAGCAGATTTGAAGGACAAAAGGTTTTTAGATATGGCCGCTAGCATCAATATTGTGACCAGACATGCAATCCTGGTGGTTTTGTGATTGTTATCTTACCTTTCAGGGTATCTTGCTCGGCCCTCATGATGTCAATGAGAGAGTTCTCCAGGGAATGCATGTTGAAGCCATCAAAGGATCTGGTGCGCTCCTGTGTAAAAGAGAGATGAGAGGGCTGCTTTGAAAGTATGGAGCTGCCACTGCTTAAATGTTACATTTATTTATTTATTTATTTTTTTTGGGGGGGGGGGGAGAGATCATCTTTAATATTATAGAGTGCCCCATGGTGGCAGTGGGGTTATGGTATGGGCAGGCATAATGAACACAAGGCAATGAACACAATTGCATTTTATCGAGGGCAACTTGAATGCACAGAGATACCATGACGAGATCCTGAGTTCCATTTATGTGTTAAGGTATCTATGAGACTTACAGATGCATGTCTGCATTCCCAGTCATGTGAAATCCATAGATTAGGGCCTACTTTTTTTAAATCTATGAAATTGTTTCATGTTGCATTTATATTTTTGTTCAGTATACTTTGTACTGCATTTATAGAGGATGTAGTTGCTTTTGTGGTTATGTAAACCACAAACAAAATGCTGCTAAATAATTGTAACTCTAATTTTAGGTAAGAAATCATAATTTAGAGTATATGTTAATCCTTTGGAATGTAATTTGAGTGAAAAAAAAAAACCTGATGCATCTATAAAAAAATCCAGTCGAAAAATAAAAACCGCTGGACTTTTTCCACATTGTTACGTTACAGCCTTCTTCCAAAATGGATTTAAAAATATATATATTCTCAATCAATCTACACACGACACACCATAATGACAAGATTCTCTGGTCTGACTCCTTGGCCTGAATTCCAAGCATCACCTCTGGAGGAAACCTGGCACCATCCCTAAGGTGAAGCATGGTGGCGGCAGCATCATGCTGTGGGGATATTTTCAGCTGCAGGGACTGGGAGACTAGTTAGGATCGAGGGAAAGATGAACGGAGCAAAGTACAGAGAGATCCTTGAGTGCTCAGGACCTCAGACTGGGGGCGAAGGTTCACCTGCCAACAGAACAACGACCCTACGCACACAGCCAAGACAGGGCAGGAGTGGCTTCGAGACAAGTCTCTGAATGTCCTTGAGTCGCCCAGCCAGAACCCGAACTTGAACCCGATCGATCATCTCTTGAGAGACCTGAAAATAGCTGTGCAGCAACGCTCCCCATCCAACCTGACAGAGCTTGAGAGGATCTGCAGAGAAGAATGGGAGAAACTCCCCAAATGGGGTATTGTGAGTAAATTGATGATGGAAAAAAAAACATGTTTTATCCATTTTAGAATAAGGCTGTATTGTAACAAAATGTGGAAACGGTCAAGGGGTCTGAATACTTTCCAAATGCACCGTATATCAGTAATTTGTCCCCATTAAAACCATTTTTTTTGTATTAATAAAAAAAATACAAATTGATATCGGACCCAAAAATCCTGCATCTTTCAGGATGACAGTACTTCAAACTAACAGTCTATATGATAGAATGCACAAAGACTATCAACTTCCAGGCTTAATGGTTTGTATCACAAACCATGTTTGAGAAAATCATGATGAAAGTGGCCATTTTAGACCTACACATGCCTCCTGTAAGACCTTATGATCTGTGAACCGTACATGATACAGACATCATCTTGGTGTCATACTTCATATGTTACTATAAGGAGTATGTCTAGATTCTGAAATACTTATATCGTTTTAACAGAAAAAAGGCAATTTAAAATGTTAAGAAAATGTTTCAATGTTACATACCTAGTTGAAACCCTCCACAGAATGGCATACCAGAGGCCAGCCAACACACAATACAAGTGCTACTTGGTAATAATGAGAGGCTTGTTGCACAAGACCTGGAAATAATTTACCATTGACAGCATCTTTCAGCCCAGGCCAGACAAGACCTGGAAATAATTTACCATTGACAGCATCTTTCAGCCCAGGCCAGACAAGACCTGGAAATAATTTACCATTGACAGCATCTTTCAGCCCAGGCCAGACAAGACCTGGAAATAATTCACCATTGACAGCATCTTTCAGCCCAGGCCAGACAAGACCTGGAAATAATTCACCATTGACAGCATCTTTCAGCCCAGGCCAGACAAGACCTGGAAATAATTTACCATTGACAGCATCTTTCAGCCCAGCCCAGGCCAGACAAGACCTGGAAAGAATTCACCATTGACAGCATCTTTCAGCCCAGCCCAGGCCAGACAAGACCTGGAAATAATTCACCATTGACAGCATCTTTCAGCCTAGGCAAGATCTGGCTGCCTGTCAAAGAACTAAAGAAGCACTTCAACTAGGCCAGAGACATCCAAAAACATATTAGTGTGAAGTGGTGCTTGCGTCATACATCCTATCAAATCAAAGTTTATGTGTCACCTGCGCCGAATACAACAGGTGACCTTACAGTGAGATGCTTACTTACAGGCTCTAACCAATAGTGCAAAAAAAAGGTGTGTGTGTGTGTGTGTGTGTGTGTAGGTAAGTAAAGAATTAAAACAACACTAAAAAGACAATATAACATAAGAGTTGCAAGGCTATAATATAAGAGGGGTGGGACACTATGCAGATAGCCCGGTTAGCCAATGTGCGGGAGCACTGGTTGGTCGGGCCAATTGAGGTGGTATGTACATGAACGTATAGTTAAAGTGACTATGCGTATAAGATAAACAGAGTAGCAGCAGCGTAAAAGAGGGGTTGGGGCGGGGGGGAGGCACACAATGCAAATAGTCCGGGTAACCATTTGGTCACCTGTTCAGGAGTCTTATGGCTTGGGTGTAACTGTTGAGAAGCCTTTTTGTCCTAGACTTGGCACTCAAGTACTGCTTGCCGTGTGGTAGTAGAGAGAACAGGCTATGAACAGGGTGGGTGGGGACTTTGAAAATGTTTAGGGCCTTCCTCTAACACCGCCTGGTGTAGAGGTCCTGGATGGCAGGCAGCTTTGCCCCAGTGATGTACTGGGCCGTACGCACTACCCTCTGTAGTGCCTTGCGGTCGGAGGCCAAGCAATTGCCGTACCAGGCAGTTATGCAACCGGTTAGGATGCTCTCAATGTTGCAGCTGAAGAACCTTTTGAGGATACCAAATGCCAATGCCAAATGCCAATGCCAAATCTTTTTAGTTTCCTGAGGGGGAATAGGCTGTGTCGTGCCCTCTTCACGACTGTCTTGGTGTGTCTGGACCATTCTAGTTTGTTGTTGATGTGGACACCAAGGAACTTGAAGCTTTCAACCTGCTCCACTACAGCCCCATCGACGAGAATGGGGGTGTGCTCGGTGCTCCTTTTCCTGTAGTCCACAATCATCTCCTTGGCCTTATGTTATGTTGAGGGATAGGTTGTTATTCTGGCACCACCCGGCCAGGTCTCTGACCTCCACCCTATAGGCTGTCTCGTCGTTGTCGGTGATCACTGTTGTGTCGTCTGCAAACTTAATGACGGTGTTGGAGTTTGCCTGGCCATGCAGTTGTGGATGAACAGGGAGTACACAGGAGGGGACTGAGCACGGACCCCTGGGGAGCTCCAGTGTTGAGGATTTTTTTATTAAAAAAAATATTTTACCTTTATTTAACTAGGCAAGTCCGTTAAGCATTAAGAACAAATTCTTATTTTCAATGACACCCTAGGAACAGTGGGTTAACTTCCTTGTTCAGGGGCAGAACGACAGATTTGTACCTTGTCAGCTCGGGGATTTGAACTTGCAACCTTTCGGTTACTAGTCCAATGCTCTAACCACTAGGCTACCCTGCTGCCCCAGCGTGGCAGATGTGTTGCTACCTGCCTTCACCACCTGAGGGCGGCCTGTCAGGAAGTCCAGGATCCAGTTGCAGAGGGAGGTGTTTAGTCCCAGGTTCCTTAGCTTAGTGATGAGCTTGGAGGGTACTATGTTGTTGAATGCTGAGCTGTAGTCAATGAATAGCATTCTCACATAGGTGTTCCTTTTGTCCAGGTTGGAAAGGGCACTGTGGAGTGCAAGAGATCTGCAGATCTGTTTGGGCGGTGCAAATTGGAGTGGGTCTAGGGTTTCTGGGATAATGGTGTTGATGTGAGCCATTACCAGCCTTTCAAAGCACTTCATGGCTACAGACGTAAGTGCTACGGGTCTGTAGTCGTTTAGGCAGGTTGCCTTTGTGTTCTTGGGCACAGGGACTATGGTGGTCTTCTTGAAACATGTTGGTATTACAGACTCAATCAGGGACATGTTAAAAATGTCAGTGAAGACACATGCCAGTTGGTCAGCACATGCCCGGAGCACACATCCTGGTAATCTGTCTGGCCCCACAGCATTGTATGTTGACCTGTTTAAAGGTCTTACTCACATCGGTTACGGAGAGCGTGATCACACGGTCGTCCGGAACAGCTGAAGCTCTCATGCATACCTCAGTTGCTTGCCTCGAAGTGAGCATAGAAGTGATTTAGCTCGCCTGGTAGGCTCGTGTCACTGGGCAGCTCGCGGCTGTGCTTCCCTTTGTAGTCTGTAATAGTTTGCAAGCATTGCCACATCCCACAAGCGTCGGAGCCGGTGTAGTATGATTCAACTTAGCCCTGTATTGACGCTTTGCCTGTTTGATGGTTTGTCGCAGGGCATAGCGGGATTTCTTGTACGCTTCCGACGTCCTCGATGCACTTATTGATAAAGCCAGTGACTGATGTGGTGTATTCCTCAATGTAATCGGAAGAATCCCGGAACATGTTCCAGTCTGTGATAGCAAAGCAGTCCTGTAGTTTAGCATCTGCTTCATCTGACCATTGTTTTATAAACCGAGTCACTGGTGCTTCCTGATTTAATTTTTGCTTGTAAGCAGGAATCAGGAGGATAGAGTTGTGGTCGGATTTACCAAATGGAGGGCGAGGGAGAGCTTTGTACGCGTCTCTGTGTGTGGAGTAGAGGTGATCTAGAAATGTTTTCCCTCTGGTTGCACATTTAACATGTTGATAGAAATTTGGTAGAACTGATTTAAGTTTCCCTGCATTAAAATCTCCGGCCACTAGGAGCACCGCCTCTGGGTGAGCGGTTTCCTGTTTGCTTATTTCCTTATACAGCTGACTGAGTGCGGTCTTAGTGCCCGTCTCTGTGGTGGTAAATAAACAGCCATGAAAAGTATAGCTGAGAACTCTCTAGGCAAGTAGTGTGGCCTGCAATTTATCACAATATACTCAACTTCAGGCGAGCAAAATCTAGAGACTTCCTTAGATTTCATGCACCAGCTGTTGTTTACAAATATGCACAGACCGCCCCCCCTCGTCTTACCGGAGTGTGCTGTTCTATCCTGACGGTGCAGCGTGTATCCCGCTAGCTGAATATCCATGTCGTCATTCAGCCACGATTCCGTGAAACATAGGATATTACAGTTTTTGATGTTCCGTTGGTAGGATATTCGTGATCGTACCTCGTCTAGTTTATTGTCCAATGATTGCACGTTGGTGAGTAATATTGACGGTAACGGCAGCTTTCCTACTCGCCTTCTGCGGGTCCAGACGAGGCATCCGGCTCTTCGTCCTCTGCATCGCTTCCTTTTGCGAATAATTGGGATGTCTGACCTGTGGGGTGTTTGGAGAATATCGTGTGAGTCCTGCTTGTTGTTGGGAAAAAAAACGATATACCAGTATTGATGCACAGACCGGTTTGGGGTTTTACTATACCTTATATAATGATATTTGAATGTTTGTTTTGTTAAATGTGATAAGCTGTGTGTAACGTACATTTTTATAGTTTACTCCGCTACTTGAGTCATCTCTCTCCAGACCTAGCCCCGGCCCCTGTTTACTCACAGAGTGCATGTTTTTGTTGCTCGACCACAAGACACTTGCGTTCAGTCTGCATGGTCAATGCAGCACATGCAACAACATTGATGACTACCATGCTGTTTTAACTTTGCTTCTTAATATAATCCACAAGTGTTCTATAACTATACTATTAGCTTGTGTTTCTTACATTTGCAAACAGGTAATTTGTATTTTCTTAGCAAGTTGTGGCTAAGTCATGTTAGCCAATAATGCTAATTGCTAGTTAGCTGGCTACCGAGCTAGCTAATAAATGTACCGAGTGATAGAAAACGCAACTAACTACAGCCTGATACCAGTGATGGTATAGGCCTAAATCAGCATGCTGCTTGTGAAACAGTATCTTCTAAATCAAAGAGGAATAGGCAAAGCATATGTTAGCTACATATTTAATGTAGCCAAAGATTATAAGGTCCCCTAGGAAACACTCACCAACACTTTGGTTCCTACCCTGCCGCAATAACTTCTCCCTGGTATGTTAATTCGTTGTCATATCAAAACACTGTATTCAAAGTGCCCACTATTATCATCTAACTATAGAATCTGAATAAATCTCAAGTCAAATCGTAATTGCAACATTTTGTTAAAAACAAGGCCTTGATTTTTGTTGCCCATATCGTGCAGTTCTACGTGGCAGTGAGGAAAGGATCACAAATGAGATTGATGAAAATGCAGACAATTATTTTGGGTTGAAGTTGAATTAACCAGTATAAAACAATCAGAATGGAGAGAGACCCATTGAAATCACTTAGAATGTATGTAGGGTCACACACTACTCATAAAGCATTTAACTTGTACTATTCAAAAACATAAAACAGTAAACAATTTGAAAAATACTGTGATACGATATTGTGGCCATGTCGACCAGCCCTAATGCTAAGCAGTGGGAATGGAAACAAGCGTTAAAATGGTGGCCATGGAGCAGTAAACTAACGGAATTAACAACCATGACCTTAGGAGTGACAACCACACAAATCACCAGTAGGCTGGGGATGCAGTAGCCTAGAATGTATTTTCTACAATCCACTGAGAGATGAACTACTTGAAGTCAAATAGGAGATTAACACAAAAAACACTCTTAATTAATTACAAAATAAATACTCAACAAAAAAAAACAGTGTGCACATAACCCTATCCCTATCCTAAGAGGCGAAACAGGAAGGGTCCTCGTGAAGTACTAGGTAATGAGATGCCGTTCGGTATCATGACGACACACAAGTATGGCTAAAGTTGCAGTAGTTATGCATCTGAATGGATTGGCAACCGTAGCGATTAAAGGGATACTGCGAGATTATGACAATTGTGCTGCTGTTCTACTTAGCCAGAGTCAGATCCTAGCGTATGCTACTGTACCTGTAGACTTCCAGTTATTGCGCTAACGCTAGTTAGCATTGGCTCACGAAACCACCTCTAACTTCCTTCAAACTGCACATAGAGACGTAAAAATGGTACCATGAGTTAATTTGACTCTGGGTAAGTAGAACAGCACAACTGCCATAATCTTGCAATATCCCTTTAATCGCTGCGGTCGCCAATCCATTCAGATGCATAGCAACAGCAGTCATACTTGTGCGTCGTCATGGTGGCAGATGGGTTCTACAGGACAAGGTTACGTACATAGGCACACAGACACATAGCCCTTAAGAGTACGGCACTGGCCAGTTGAACTGAAGGACAGGCAGGTTCAACTCTTTCCTTCTCACAGCCTCACATGACAAGTTTGGTTCACCTCCAAAGTACACACACAAAGGTGGGCGGGTCAAAAATGACTTCCTTACCAAGCTCAACAATAATCTTTAAGGAAAAATTAGTTAAAGTCAAGCTTAGGCTAAATAACAGGCGAGTGGCACATAGGAATGTAATGAAATAATTCCCTAACTATGAGGAAAAATAGTTTTCACCTGATAAAGAGACAAAAGAATAGCGAGAAACAGTCGGAAATACCAAACTGGAGTATTTTGTATTTCAACTCGCTCCAGGCCAGCCTGTGTTTGGGAGTATAGCTAGAAGCTAAGGTCAAAATATCTAGGGGAGGGGGGAGAGGGCTAGGGGAGGGGGGAGAGGGCTAGGGGAGGGGGGAGAGGGCTAGGGGAGGGGGGAGAGAGCTAGGGGAGGGGGGAGAGGGCTAGGGGTGGGGGGAGAGGGCTAGGGGTGGGGGGAGAGGGCTAGGGGTGGGGGGAGAGGGCTAGGGGAGGGGGGAGAGAGCTAGGGGAGGGGGAGGGAGCTAGGGAAGGGGGAGGGAGCTAGGAAAGGGGGAGGGAGCTAGGGAAGGAGGGAGGGAGCTAGGGAAGGGATCTAGGGAAGGAGGGAGGGAGCTAGGGAAGGGGGAGGGATCTAGGGAAGGAGGGAGGGAGCTAGGGAAGGGGGAGGGATCTAGGGAAGCGGGAGGGATCTAGGGAAGGAGGGAGGGAGCTAGGGAAGGGGGAGGGATCTAGGGAAGGGGGAGGGATCTAGGGAAGGAGGGAGGGAGCTAGGGAAGGGGGAGGGAGCTAGGGAAGGGGGCGGGAGCTAGGGAAGGGGGAGGGATCTAGGGAAGGAGGGAGGGAGCTAGGGAAGGAGGGAGGGAGCTAGGGAAGGAGGGAGGGAGCTAGGGAAGGAGGGAGGGAGCTAGGGAAGGGGGCTTAGCTTTGACACTTGATTTTTGTGTTGCTGGTCAAGGCATTGCAAAGCTTCCACATTAAAACCCATGAAGCCAGCCCCAGAGCATGGTTAGGGAGGGAGGGGTAGCAAGGGGTGCAGACTGGCTCCCCAGGGGAGACAGATCTACTTTGGTGATAAAGTCATTAAAAACAGCAACAGATCCTAATCAGAGACTGGGAGTTAAAACGCCTGTGACACTTCTGACACGTCCCCCCCCCCCCCCCATTCTCCCGCTCGTTAAAACACACAGTACGCGTCCTGTTTCATAACTCCATTCAAGGGTAGAAGGTTAGAGAACATAAGAACACGGTCGCGCACTTGTCACTGATGGTCAATTCTTTCATTATTCAAGGGGCATTTACCGCCATCAGGATCGTGACTAATTGGCTAATGCCCTCTAAATTTTAATAGCTGGGAAAGTGTGCTGGCCGTAAATGGGGGGCTAAATGAGAATGAATGAATGAGGCTTGTTACTATAACCATAGAACAAAAGACTACATCTGACAGGGCTCTACAGTGCGACCATTTTACTTGCATATGCACCCAAATCTTTTGCTGTGTGACCCATAATTTATATTTAAGAGCACCAGTGCGCATAGAAAATTGAAGGATTCTAGCTTTAATATCTCAAATATTTTTCATTGTGCTCCTTCTTTCTGTGTGCCTAAATCTTTCATCTTAGGAGCACATGTGCTCCTTGTAAAAAAGGTCAGTGTAGAGCCCTGTCTGATACTAACCTCAGCACATTAGTCAGTCTACACATCCCAAAACATCTTCCCATTAGTATACCATCAACTGATACACACAGTGATGTGAACACGAGTCTTTTGGGGTCGATATTTTCTGTTTTGACAAGACATCCTGCCGTATAATGAACGAACAGACGTCATAGGCTACTTTCACGTGTTAACCATCGCAAGGCTGCAGGCCCAGACGGCATCCCCAGCCGCGTCCTCAGAGCATGCGCAGACCAGCTGGCTGGTGTGTTTACGGACATATTCAATCAATCCTTATCCCAGTCAGCTGTTCCCACATGCTTCAAGAGGGCCACCATTGTCCCTGTTCCCAAGAAAGCTAAGGTAACTGAGCTAAACCACTACCGGGTAGCACTCACTTCCGTCATCATGAAGTGCTTTGAGAGACTAGTCAAGGACCATATCACCTCCACCCTACCTGACACCCTAGACCCACTCCAATTTGCTTACCGCCCAAATAGGTCCACAGACGATGCAATCTCAACCACACTGCCCTAACCCATCTGGACAAGAGGAATACCTATGTGAGAATGCTGTTCATCGACTACAGCTCAGCATTTAACACCATAGTACCCTCCAAACTCGTCATCAAGCTCGAGACCCTAGGTCTCGACCCTGCCCTGTGCAACTGGGTACTGGACATCCTGACAGGCCGCCCCCGGGTGGTGAGGGTAGGTAACAACATCTCCACCCCGCTGATCCTCAACACTGTGGCCCCACAAGGGTGCGTTCTGAGCTCTCTCCTGTACTCCCTGTTCACCCATGACTGCGTGGCCATGCACGCCTCCAACTCAATCATCAAGTTTGCGGACGACACTACAGTGGTAGGCTTGATTACCAACAATGACGAGACGGCCTACAGGGAGGAGGTGAGGGCCCTCGGAGTGTGGTGTCAAGAAAATAACCTCCCACTCAATGTCAACAAAACAAAAGAGATGATTGTGGACTTCAGGAAACAGCAGAGGGAGCACCCCCCATTCTACAGATGCACAATCGAGAGCATCCTGTCGGGCTGTATCAGCGCCTGGTACGGCAACTGCTCCGCCCACAACCGTAAGGCTCTCCAGAGGGTAGTGAGGTCTGCACAGCGCATCACCGGGGGCAAACTACCTGCCCTCCAGGACACCTACACCACCCAATGTCACAGGATGGCCATAAAGATCAAGGACAACAACCACCCGAGCCACTGCCTGTTCATCCCGCTATCATCCAGAAGGCGAGGTCAGTACAGGTGCATCAAAGCAGGGACCGAGAGACTGAAAAACAGCTTCTATCTCAAGGCCATCAGACTGTTAAACAGCCACCGCTAACATTGAGTGGCTGCTGCCAACACACTGAATCAACTCCAGCCACTTTAATAATGGGAATTGATGGAAATTGATGTAAAATATATCACTAGCTACTTTAAACAATGCTACTTAATATAATGTTTACATACCCTACATTACTTCTCATATGTATATGTGTATACTGTACCCTATATCATCTACTGCATCTTTATGTAATGCATGTATCACTATCCACTTTAAACTATGCCACTTTGTTTACATACCCTACATTACTCAAAGTTTAGAGGGACGGCCAGGTCTTGGTAGATTTGCAGTGGTCTGATACTCCTTCCATTTCAATATTATCGCTTGCACAGTGCTCCTTGGGATGTTTAAAGCTTGGGAAATCTTTTTGTATCCAAATCCGGCTTTAAACTTCTTCACAACAGTATCTCGGACCTGCCTGGTGTGTTCCTTGTTCTTCATGATGCTCTCTGCGCTTTTAACGGACCTCTGAGACTATCACAGTGCAGGTGCATTTATACGGAGACTTGATTACACACAGGTGGATTGTATTTATCATCATTAGTCATTTAGGTCAACATTGGATCATTCAGAGATCCTCACTGAACTTCTGGAGAGAGTTTGCTGCACTGAAAGTAAAGGGGCTGAATAATTTTGCACGCCCAATTTTTCAGTTTTTGATTTGTTAAAAAAGTTTGAAATATCCAATAAATGTCGTTCCACTTCATGATTGTGTCCCACTTGTTGTTGATTCTTCACAAAAAATACAGTTTTATATCTTTATGTTTGAAGCCTGAAATGTGGCAAAAGGTTGCAAAGTTCAAGGGGGCCGAATACTTTCGCAAGGCACTGTATATACTGTACTCGATACCATCTACTGCATCTTGCCTATGCCGTTCTGTACCATCACTCATTCAGATATCTTTATGTACATATTATTTATCCCTTTACACTTGTGTGTATAAAGTAGTAGTTTTGGAATTGTTAGGTTAGATTACTCGTTGGTTATTACTGCATTGTCGGAACTAGAAGCACAAGCATTTCGCTACATTCGCATTAACATCTGCTAACCATGTGTATGTGACAAATAAATTTGATTTGATTTTACTCGCTCTAGCAGAGGTGGTTAGGCTGTTTTCATGTTAGCCAGAGCGTTGGTGACTAACTGGGCTGCTGGCAACAATGTAAATTTTGCTGACGCTTACCGACACCAGCCATATTCAACAGGTGTTGAGCGTTCATCAGTTATTCTGCACTCTAGCACACAAACGAGAGTGCTCTGAAATTGGAGTAGATGGCCAGAGTGAATTTACAAACGCACCCATCTTTGATGCTAATTACACATTTCTAAAACAGACTAGACAGCTAGTATAACAGTTTTTGGCTAAAATGCTGCTAGTGGTACATGGTACCTCAAATGCTGCTAGTGGTACATGGTACCTCAAATGCTGCTAGTGGTACATGGTACCTCAAATGCTGCTAGTGGTACATGGTACCTCAAATGCTGCTAGTGGTACTGCTGCTAGTGGTACATGGTACCTCAAATGCTGCTAGTGAAAAACTGAGAATTAATTTTCCAGAATGAATTTTAATTGATACTCCACATTTTAGTAGTGACTGCTCTGTGTTTTTGAGTTGAGTTGATACATAAAAAGGTTAACTACTCCTCTATTACAGTAAAATAATGTCTCAATGTCTTTGTGTGTCCATATGACTGATTCAGTTGGAACAAACCTCAAATACAAATAGTGGATTGAAACCGTTTCGGTTACGGGAATATTGTGCTAAAACATTTGAATTCATTTGATATATCACCCAGCCCTAATGACAACTGTGATTTGAAGCAGTTATAAATGCAAGCAAATATATGTCCTTCGTTTAAAAAAGGTTAACCAGAAAAATAGGCTACCTCTAACAATTTCCCACATACATTATATTGCTAAATGTGGCCCTTTGGGTGCCTGCCCAACCCCAGATCCACAGGCATGTTACCAAGCAGTAGGCCCTGTCCCTCCCAGTCACGGAAGTGTGTAGAGCAGCTTACACAGAGCTAAGAGGATGCCCGGGGTTTAGAAAGTGAAAGACCGGCCCTGCCTCAGTGCAGAGAGCTTAGCTTAAGAACAGAGCTCTAGTACCGTACCCAAAGGCAGTAAGCCTATAGTAGGGACCAGGGGCCTGTCCATGTTTTATATTATCAGAACATCCCTCTCTGGGAGGCATAGTCACTAATCCCTGAGAGATGACACTGGACCTACTGTAGGAAACATATGACTGTTTGCCAATGGCACCTGCAACCAGTGACAAAAGCTGCTCTAATACAGAAACAAACAGAGAGGAGACCTAGCCTGAAAAACAAACAGCCTCCTTGTTCATTTGGGGCAGCAGGTAGCCTAGTGGTTAGAGCGTTGGGCCAGTAACCAAAAATCCCCGAGCTGAGAAGATAAAAATCTGTCGATCTGCCCCTGAACAAGGCAGTTAACCCCGGTAGGCCATAATTGTAAATAATAATTTGTTCTTAACTGACTTGCCTAGTTAAATAATGGCTAAATTTTAAAAAAAATGTAGGTTAGGTCTCCCAGTACAGTCCTGCTCTGATCAGCAGCAGCACAGCCCAAGGCCATCACAGGATGAACATCACATCTAAATAAATGGTCCTTCTTTATGGCCCTAGAAAATGTTTTATTTTTTGCCTGATTGTGTTATCTCCGTTTTGTTTTTCCCATTTATTCATTGTATCGCTCTGAAAAAAAACAGAAAAAAACCAACATTGGACGAGTCCACAAAAATGCTTAAACCGCATCAGACCACTTGAAGTCTGGGGGGGGAGTGAGAAAAAAATATTTTTGGGTGTAGTTACCCTTTAATGCCATTGTTTGGTTAGCCAAGTTTCTGTAGTGCTCATGTAATTGCAGAGCCGGCAAAACAAACGCCCACTGGATTGATGCAAACAGTCATGATATTCTGTCTGGTAGGCCTAAAAAAAAAAACTTTGTAATTAGCATTTAATTGAAAACCTTTTTGGGAAACGTTATCATTAGCATCATCGCTACCGGCCACACAAAGTGTAGATATCAACGCGCGCACACACACACAAGCAAACACACACACAGAAGAACATTCCTGTTTAGTTTCAGAAAGTTGCAGGAAAAAAATAATCACGTCTTATGATAAACTTATGATGATTTTTCTAATGAATTCAATACATTTTGTGGATTTCCTACTAAGTTCAATACATTTTGTGGATTTCCTACTAAGTTCAATACATTTTGTGGATTTCCTACTAAGTTCAATACATTTCTGAATATTGTTGAATTCCATTTTAATGCCTGGATTCCATAATTCCGACGGTTTTCTATGCAACACTTTTGTTTTTAGCGCCATTTTCTCATAAACCGGTTTTTGTTCTCCCAAGTGGGAGCAGCATCTCCCTTCTCATTTTCTCCCTGAGACACAGGTTAATCATCAACATCTCACCTGTGTCGGCTTGCATGGAGCGCGTGCTCTAGTCCCCCCCATCAGACAGCCTCTACATTCACACCGAACATGTGGTTTTCTTGGCTGAGACACAGCAGGCCTATGGAAACTTCCGGCACCATTAAACTAAGAGCTCAGTATCACATCACTTTAATGTGTTAAGTCCCCAAGGCAGACACCTAAACAGTCAGTGAAAGCTCATTTAAATAAGTTAAAACAGGCATCCACTGTTGACTAACATAACCAAGATTTCTATGAAAAGGTGCTGCTACAGTATGAAGCCGAAGTATTGTAGACAGTAAGGTATTTCTACACAATGTTACTTGAGCAATGTAAATGTTGTGCAAGCTTGATGGATGTAGGTTATGCTAAATAACAAGAGGCAGAATAGCCTACAGCAGGGGTAGGCACCTAGATTCTGCTGCGGGACGTTTTGTCAAACCAGATGGTCGGTCGGGGGGACAACATTTTTTTTTTTATACCTCGACTAAATAAATATAAATGTATTAATGGGAATGCTTGGGAACAGATTTCCTACAGTTAATTTATTTTTTGCTGAATTCCTGTTAAATGTTGAAGTCTTTTTTCACCAGAAAACAAAATTCGAAAACATTTTTTGTGGGGTGGGGGGGTCTCCTGTTGCCGACCCCTGGCCTAAAAGCATTATACCCTTCAAAACAGGTATAAGGTTTGGAATGGATATGGAGAACAATGACTCCAAAAGGGACACCACAAACCCCCCCACCTGTTCTCTCCGTGATGAGATGGAAACTATGTAGAACCATTTGGACATGCCTGGCAGTCACAAGAGAAAGTCATGCAATCAATGGGCTGGTGTTCACTATCACTGTCCAAGTTAAGCTGAAAACATTGCTTGTTCAGGGACAGAGAGACAGGGAACCTATTTATTATGTACGGTAACAGTCAAAAGATTAGACACACCTCCTCGTTCAAGGATTTTTCTTTATTTTTACTATAATCTACATTGTAGAATAGTGAAGACATCAAAACTATGAAATAACACAATAACACAAATCATGTAGTAACCAAAAAGTGTTAAACAAATCAAAATATATTTGATATTTGAGATTCTTCAAAGTAGCCACCCTTTGCCTTGATGACAGCTTTGCACTCTTGGCATTCTCTCAACCAGCTTCATGAGGAATGCTTTTCCAACAGTCTTGAAGGAGTTCCCACATATGCTGAGCACTTGTTGGCTGCTTTTCCTTCACTCTGCAGGTCCAACTCACCCCAAACCATCTCAATTGTGTTGTGGTCAGGTGATTGTGGAGGCCAGGTCATCTGATGCAGCACTCCATCACTCTCCTTGGTCAAATAACCCTTACATGATGACCAGACCGGACACGTCGCGTGCGTTGCAAAATAAATGTAGAAATCCATATTATTCAATTATTGCACCCACACTGCTCGCGTCTGCGTTGCCAAGGGCTAAAATAGAAGTCATTCCTATTTCTGACGCAGATCACGGTGCAAGTCCTGCCTCTCCCATCCACTCATTGGTTTATAGAAGCAGGTACCCACGTGGCATCTCCTCATTGGTTATACCCACGTGGGTGATTGAAAGACGAACCGTTTTGCCGGTAGTCGTTGTAATACTATGAAAGTTTAGATGCTAATCACCATACAAGTTCAAAGATGAAAAGGCCTGGAAGGAGGAGAGATGACTAGAAACGATTTGGTTGACCGTTTTGTGTGTGGATTAATTGTCGGAGTAGAGGACCTTGTGCATTTCAGGTAAAATAACAACTCAATGTTTATATCCCAAGACAAATTAGCTAGCAACAGCAAGCTAGCTAAATAGGACGAATTAGCTAGCATGTGCAAGTTACCTAGCTAAATTGACATACATGTTTAATGCTTTTCGACCTGTCCCCAAATTAATGCCATTGGTTCAGAGTTCGTTTTGATATTTTAACCTGCGTGTCGTGATCGCGTTTGGTGTGGGGGAACAAAATACATTTATGCACGATAGCGCACGCGCGCAGCCAGTTTGGGTTCCGTGTTACACAGCCTGGAGGTGTGTTTTGGGTCATTGTCCTGTTGAAAAACAAATGATAGTCCCACTAAGCGGAAACCAGATGGGATGCTGTGGTAGTCAAGCTGGTTAGGTGTGCCTTGAATTCTAAACAAATCACTGAGTGTCACCAGCAAAGCACCCCCACACCATCAGATTTCCACCGGTCTAATATCCATTGCTCGTGTTTCTTGGCCCAAGCAAGTCTCTTTCTCTTATTGGTGTCCTTCAGTAGTGGTTTCTTCGTAGCAATCCAACCATGAAGGCCTGATTCACGTAGTCTCTTCTGAACAGTTGATGTTGAGATGTGTCGGTTACTTGAACTCTGTCAAGCATTTATTTGGGCTGCAATCTGAGGTGCAGTTAACTCTAATGAACTCTGGGTCTTCCTTTCCTGTGGCGGTCCTCATGAGAGCCAGTTTCATCATAGCGCTTGATGGTTTTTGTGACTGCACTTGAAGAAACTTTCAAAGTTCTTGAAATGTTCAATATTGACTGACCTTCATGTCTTAAAGTAATGATGGACTGTCATTTCTCTTTCCTTATTTGTGCGGTTCTTGCCATAAAATGGACTTGGTCTTTATACCACCCCTACCTTGTCACAACACAATTGATTGGCTCAAATGCATTAAGGAAATAAATTCCACAAATTACCAAGGCACACCTGTTAATTGAAATGCATTCCAGGTGACTACCTCATGAAGCTGGTTGAGAGAATGCCAAGACTGTGAAAAGCTGTCATCAAGGCAAAGGGTGGCTACTTTGAAAAATCTCAAAAATAAAATATATTTTGATTTATTTAACACTTTTTTGGTTACTACATGATTCCATGTGTTATTTCATAGTGCTGATGTCTTCACTATTATTCTACAATGTAGAAAATAGTACAAATAAAGGAAAACCCTGGAATGAGTAGGTGTGTCCAATCCTTTGACTGGTACTGTAGTAATGTAATTAGCCAATATAATAAAAGTAATCATTAGGTTACATAGAACAGAGCTTATTTTTAAAGAACAAAAATAGAATACCCATGTGATTAATCCTAGCGTGACTAAGCATGATTATACAATAACAATGTAATATCTGTGTAATAATTCCACAGCAGTTCCGGACAGCTACGCCTAACCTACTATTGGATTGTGATCCACGGCAGATACCTCAGTTCAGTCACACGACAGTAGCCTTTCACTACTCAAACCTTCGACATAGAGACCGTTGCAGAGGATTCATTTCCAATGGATTTAAAGAGCACAACTTCATTCCGACAGTCTCTATGGAACACTCTTCTACATCTCGAGCTGCCTGCCAGGCCAACCTTACCCGATATGTGAGAATATTCAGCATCCCTCGTTGAAGTAGACTAGAAAATGCTTCTTAATTATTAAAAAAACGATGTGTTTCAGTAATTACAGCCTGCATCAGGAAGCTAACCTCCAATCACACCCTCCAACCCCAATGCATTTAGAGGTCAGAGTGCCACAATCCAGCTAGCCTGAGCAACAAGAGCACAGCACTGCTGTGTGCTACAGTAACATAGCAGTCAGGCTATATCCAACATGGTCGATGTGGCATCAGCACTTCTGGGGGGGGTCCACAGAGCCTTCAAATCAAGCCTTCCAGCACGTACACTAGCCCAACCCCTGCACCCACCTCTACCCCCCCTCCTCCAGACGCTGTCACCCCTGTGCTTGATCAATAAAATAATCTCCATGCCCTTTCCATCAAGCCTATCAGAGTTTTCCAACACATTATACCGTTATCCAAGTCATCTTCATTGTGTGCTATCAATCAAATTTCAAATTGCATTATAAATGAGGTGGCATTATAAAGGATGTGTAGACCGGTAGTCTCGGGTTATTAATAGCCCTGTAATCCTAAAAATCACTTTCACAGAAAGATAGGTAATTGATGTTCCATCTATTTCGCTACAGTGTGTTCTCTGGATGTAGAAAATGATCTGATATTTTCTATGATGTCATAGCTTCTGTATGTCATATACGTGGCACACATCACTGCAGTGGTACAGCTACGCTAGTCATAAGAGGCCTCTGGCAATTAAAGCATTAGGACCAACATCTAATAGCGTGACAAATTCATCACGTAACGCAGAGTAAGGTCTTTGGGTACACACAATTATATTTCGTCTCGCTGAATGGCTCTAATATCAGAACACAGTTCTGAAGACACTGTATAAAACCAGTGGGAATTATTGACTGACCTGGAAGGGGAAGATGTTGTCACTCCTGCTCACACTCTCGTCCATCCAGGATTTGGGGTTGAACCCAGGGCTGGTGCGGGAGTACTTCTGCGACGGCACGTGGTTGTTGGGGAATGTTTTCTTCAGTGGGGAGATTGAGTTCAGTGGGGTCATGCCTCCGTTGAGGCCCCGACGGTACTCACGCCCCTGGGAGCCTCCCCAGCCACCATAGCCCCCGCCGGGACTCCAGGAGGTAGAAGAGGGAGAAGGAGAAGGGCTTTGGTAGCTACCCCAAGGTGACGGGGGTTTATTCAGATTATTGGACAAATGCGGCAACTGGCTGAACGCAGCATTCCTATGGGGGAAGGGAGGAGGGTGGGGGCTGGCCGGGGACCTGCGGTGCTGTTGGTGTTGGTTGTGTGGGTGCTGAAAGTGTGGATGTGGGGGATGGTGCTGGGAGATGGGTCCAATCTGGGGGGAGAAGTTTCCCCCAAAGCCTGGGCTGGTGTGGTGGGAGAAATTCTGGAACAGGAGGGCCCCATTGTTAGCAGAGGCAGCTGGGTTGAAGAAGCTGACATCCTCGTTGATGATGGTGGAGGGTGTCTGGGAAATAGCCGCTGACCAGTTGTTGAAGCCGGTCAGGGACGAGGAGGTACTGGACTGGGCCGGAGCCCCAAGACCCGATGTCTCTTGGTAGTCGAAGCCTGTCAGTACTGGGGACTCGAGGCGCAGCTTCTCCTTTCCATTGCTACCCTCTGAGGGGCTGCCCTCCACCTTGTTCTCCTCGGACCTCGCCTTCTCTAACTCAGATATGATTACAGACTCCTGGTGGCCAGGGGACAGTTGCTGCTTTTCTTGCGTTTCTTGCATTTCCTGTTGCTGGGCTTTGGGTTTTTCAGACCCAAGAATTTCATCTTGCATGCTGCTGTGGGCAGCTGTGGCTGAAAAAAGCCAAGGCGACCCACTGCTACTGCCATTACCAGATGTGGTATTGTTTATGAAAGCAGCAGGGCTTGGAGACGCATTCTGATGATGATGTGGAGGTTGCAGATGTGGGTGAATTCTAACTGGGAATGCAGACTTGTTGCCAGTGTTGTTTTGCACTAAGACTCCAAACCCGTAATCCCCCATTTGTTTTCCCCCACACAATATATGCTATCCCGTGATCTTTACGTCCTAAAGAGAGGGGCAAACACAAAAAACACACCAGTTATTATTTCAATGGTTGTATTTGAGAATCAGGCAGTCACCAGTGTAATGGACTTTGAAAGCTAGCTACGTCAGACCCTTTTCTGCTAGTAACCATCTTGCTAGTCCACATGTGGCAAACTCATTCAGTTAAATAAAAGGTTAAATAAATAAAACAATGTTTTTTTATTCCACAGAGGACCGAGTGCCTCAGGTTCACACTCCTCCCTGGTACTTAGCTAATTAATGAATTAAGGTCAATGATACATTAGGAACTCCTCTAACCTTATGTTTAAGGTATTAATGGACACAAATTCATGGAATGAGTTAAAGCTATCTGTCGAGAATAGCTGCCGATATAATAACCTTGCTAACGTGACAGATGCCACATCAGTTCCACCTTGTACGTTGTAGCTAAATGGTTTATTGCATGCTAGCTAGTTGGTTGGTTAGCTAGCACCATCTTTACGTTGCTACAGAATATGCTACACTAGTCTAACTATCTAGTTAGCTAACGTTTTCTGATACGATACACTACATGCTCGTCAAACATCTCATTACAAAATCTTGGGCATTAATATGGAGTTGGTTGCCCCTTTGCAGCTATAACAGCCTCCACTCTTCTGGGAAGGCTTTCTACTAGATGTTGGAACATTTGTGGGGACTTGCTTCCATTCAGCCACTGATGTTGGGCGATTCGTTCTTCAACACCGATCTTGACAAACCATTTCTGTGTGTACCTCGCTTTGTTCATGCTGAAACAGGAAAGGGCCTTCCCCAAACTGTTGGCACAAAATTGGAAGGACAGAATCATCTAGAATGTCATTGTATACTGTATAGTTAAGATTTCTCGTCACTGGAACTAAGTGCCTAGGCTGAACCATGAAAAACAGTCCCAGACCATTATTCCTCCTCCACCAAACTTGACATTTGGCACTATGCATTAGGACTGGTAGCGTTCCCCTGGCATCCGCCAAACCCAGATCCGTCTGTCGGACCTCCAGATGGTGAAGCGTGATTCATCACTACAGAGAACTTGTTTCCACTGCTCCAGGGTCCAATGGCAGCAAGCTTTACACCACTCCAGCCGACGCTTGGCATTGCGCGCATGGTGATCTTAGGCTTGTGTGCGGCCGCTCAGCCATGGAAGCCCATTTCATGAAGAAGCTCCCAACGAACAGTTCTTGTGTTGTCGTTGCTTCCAGAGGCCATATTGAACTCGGTAGTGAGTGTTGCAACCGAGGACAGATTACTTTTACATGCTTCAGCACTTGGCGGTCCTGTTATGTGAGCTTGTGTGGCCTACCACTTCGCAGCCGTTGTTGCTCCTAGTCGTTTCCACTTCACAATAACAGCACTTATAGTTGAGCGGTGCCACTCTAGCAGGTGAGGTGTCATCCTATGACGATGCAACATTTAAAGTCACTGAGCTCTTCAGTACTGGCCACAATACTGTCAATATTTGTCTATGGAGATTGCATGGATGGGTGCTCGATTTTATGTACCTGTCAGCAAGGGGTGTGGCTGAAATAGTCGAATCCACTATTTTAGCAATGTAGTGTATATCTGACAGTCGACAGGAGATTGCAGTGGTGACATGTCTAGGGCCAATTAACTAGCTAGCATTTTGTCGATAACATACTAAAGTTAGCTTGCCAGTTACAATAGTCTTATGCAACAGTATTTGGAAAATGACGCTAGCCAGCTAACATTAGCTAGATACATTTGAACGAAATCATGACAGACAAGCGACCTTGCTTGCCTGACAGCTGTCAAAGCCTATCCCGTTGCTTGGATTCGACCCTTTAATTCCAGAAAATGATGGCTTATTTACTCTTAATCTGTATTAGGCACTTCTCCCAACAGTTTGATTGTTTTAGGCAAAATCTTAAACAGATATGACAAAGTCGGTAGTCACAGATGCTAGCTAGCTATAGTAGTGCATGAATAATCTGGCTAAAGCGACGTTGCACACACATCGACAATAAAATCAATTTTTCACCTTTTGGTCGCTTACCCTTGATCCAGGCGATGACTCGATCCGTCCTGTAGTCAATCGGCAATCTCGATGTGTCTGATAAAATTGTGAATATCAAGTTTATGACAAGCGATAGGGTACTTTTATGGCTTTCGCTCATATAGTAGCTAGTTATGGCTAACCAGCTTTTCTCTCGTCTCCTGACGTGTCCTGCCTGCTCAATGACACAGCTCTCTCTCGCGAACCGCTAACCTTGCTTGTATAAAAATTTTTAAAAAATGTCATTGAATTAAACGTTTAAAACGAATTCAATACTAGTTGACTGTAGTGGCTTATTCGGTCGGTTTCATTGTTTAAAGGATTTCTGTATTATTTTCTTTCTTCTCTCTATCCAACTGACTTGTTCCTGCGTTTCTTTGCCGTTGCTGTCCCTCTCCTCAGAACCGACCGTGGCCAAATGACAGAGTGCTCAGCCGCGAGACACTTCCGGGTAGAGCTCCGCCCCCTTCTAAAACCTTCCCACGGATGACTGGGAGCCACCCACACCTCGTGAGATAGTGGCGTATAATTGGTCATACAAACCAGTAGCCTCACCCACCTAAAAGATGTGCCCGCCCTTTAAGGTCAATTAACGTGATATGCGTATATCCTCTTCACGCCAAGTCTCCGCCTAGTAAGGTCGAATCATGAGAGCTCAGATCAGAGAGAAACAGCTGAAATTGCATTCCCTCCCTATCGTTTGTAAATTATTAAGAGGTCAAGCCTCCTGCAAAAGGTTTAAAATGTGAACGATATGGATTCTGAGCAAAAATATAGCGTTGAACAGCTGTAGTTGTAATATAGACATAGTCCTACCTTATTCTTACATTCATGCATATAGCTTGTCATCCTTAACTGTTATTGTTTGTTTTTGGCTAGAGGTTATATATTAGCTATGGCATGAACACCCCAGTACAGCTCAATGTTCTACATGGAAAAGAGAGCTTGCTCCTTCCAGTGTTCATAGACATATTCACCATCAAACACTGAGGATAATGTGATGTGCCTTGGATGCAGCCCCATTACTGCAGGTGATATGCATGGGAGCTTGTGTGGTGGAAATATCTTCTGCAACTTCCAGAAAATCTCTCAGTGGTTTGAAAGGCAAGATGCTGGTTATAGTATGGTGTCAATTTCATGCTTTAGGTATTGAATTCAAAAGAAAATAAATTGTAAACAGTTGAAAATGTAAAAATAATATTTTAGCTTAAAAATGAAATATGGATGTTGAGCTTAAAAACAAAAAAAATAAAAAGCAAAAATGTGTAAAATTGTAAGCAAAAAGAATATCAAAAGATACATTTAAAAAACTCGCAAGCAAATAATTTTTAAAGCCGGTGTACAAAACCAAAAGTTACAGACGCAAAAATGAAACTTAAGAAAGGGAAGCATAGAAATAGTGCACATATAACAGATATACTGCTTCTTATACTTGCTTTCAACGAGAATGACAGGTCTATAACTTAGTTTTCTATATGTATTTGGTAGGGTAGGCCAAAAAGTCCAATTTTGCAGCTTAAAATTTTTCCAACAACCAAACCTATTGAATCCATTTCAATTACCCTCTTGCCTGCTGTTACTACCTTTGGTTAGGTTACTCTTTGCTTTTGCCATCCGTTTCTTTCCTTTCACTAACCATGTTCCATACACAGTTTTTATCCAAGTAAAGTCATACCTCACAAAACATTATCACAACAGCTGCCATGGAAACAGGATGTTTCGGTTTAATTTTATAAATGCCAACAGATCATTTGTTAATTTGACATGGGTGGAATATTTTTCCGTCAATAAAATTATGCGAGAAATGCTGGTTGGAAACGCCTTTATGCGTATATATTTATATAATAACCATCATATCGAAGTAAACTTAGCGTCCTCCCACTACGACTCAGGAAACCATGTACAGTAGTTTGTTAGGCTAGCCTACAGATGAAATAATGAACTTCACAGGGTGGAGAAAGTGCACGGTAATGTGCTTGATGCAAATTCCCAATAAATATGGAGGGTCTTATTCTGGTGCCATGATGATCGATGTTTGACTGCCGTTATCCATAATATTTTAGATTTTTATTCTGAAAATTAGGTGAAAAAGAAAATGTTGTGTGCACTTTGTCATCACACTGATTTTTATCCGTAACAAGTCTGTTTGTGCATATATTCTTTATGTGGATTTTAGAATATTTGCATGAAAATCTGTTGTAGCCACTGCTAATTTTTTCAATTGTGAGTTTTGGCATTTTTTTTTAAGTAAAGGCGGGGTTTAGAGGGAGGCGTAGATAATGCACCTGCATTGGTCCACAAATTTTGGAGTGACGGTTCATCCTAACCCAATCAATGAGCAGGATAGACAGAGAGTGGTTTCTTTCTATTCCTATTCCATTTCTAGCTTAGTTGGTTGTCTTACTGTAGTTGTCTGACAAGCTAGTCAAATGGAATGAATCGCAAGACTCTGCATGCCTGTAGCTAGCCCATACCAGTCGTAGTGAAAGGTTCGTCTGTATATTTTTAGTAAACCATAGTGCTTGTTATGGTCGAATAGACTATTGTGATTTTAATTCCATGACAATTGTTTCCAGTTAAATGTAACTAGCTAGCTGCATCATTTGTATTTAGACCAGGGACTTCTGTATCCTCTTTGACACATCAACACTCTTACACGAGTCCTCTGGATTACATATATCATTTAGCTAGCTATTTATCTAGCTGGAGATATTCATAAGGAGATTGAAATCACATTACGCCCTTTACGGACAGAATAATTACTTGGCTTGTGAAAAGCATACAGTCAAACCAGTCATTTATATACAGTATGATTGTATTCGTAATAACCCTTAACAAGATGTTCTGGACTAGCTGGCTATTTAATCTAGAGACATTCATGGGCAAGTCGGTTAAAGCTCTTCCCTTGTTGCCCCTATATCCAGCTAATGTTCACTTTGTCTTCAGCAGAAAGAATATTCAGAGGTGGTTTCGGCTGCACACGGCCTCATCTCTGTGCTGACCCAGACTATTAAGTGCTGACCCAGACTATTAAGTAGCCAATATAAAAATTCCACCCTCCTCAGTCTATCCTGCTCATTGATTGGGTTAGAATGACTTGTCATTCCAAAACTTGTGGATGAATTGAGATGCATTATCTATCACTCCCTCTAAACCCCGCATTCATGAAAAAAATTGCCAAAACTCGCAATTGATAAAACTGGCAGAGAAAGCAAAGAAACGGACAGTGAAAGCAAATATCAGAGTAACCTAACCAAAGATTGTAACTGCAGGCAAAAAAAAGCACAGGAAAAATGGATACAATAGGGTTGGTTGCTGGAAAATTTTACAAAAAAATATTTTTGCATTAATTTTGAAATCAATTTGTTTTGATCTCACTTCATTTTTTTTTGCATGCACATTTTTGGGGGTTTTGCTTTTGATATCATTCTTTTTGTTTACAATTAAAATAATTTTTTTTGATTTTTGGGTTTTTGATCTCAACATCCATTATTTCACTATTCCTCGAAAATGACAAATTATTTAATTTCAAAGTCAATACGTAATGCATGAAATTGACCGCATGTGATAGGGCAGATTGTGACAGTGGTGGAAAGGTCTGCTGTCAGTGGTATTGGTGGTGGCACCTGCTTGCTCTCTTCTCAACATTTTTGGGCCAACAGGATCAATCTCATTACCAGTGCGGATGTGAAATGATGGGTCAGGGAGCATAGAGAGAGAGAGCCTCTGCTCTGAACAGCTGTGGCCACAAACAGAGATCTCATTAAACCAAGCTGCTGCCTAGCCTTCTATTCTCTCACCCGCTAATCAAGCTCTTCCTGCCTGATCATTTTCACTAGGCTGCTCGGGTCACGACTAACTGACAATCTCTCATTGCCTTTTCATGAAACGTGAAGTCTACAAATGTGCTCATTCAATTAAACTTGTCATTTTATTTTCAGGTGTGTGTGTGTGTGTGTGTGTGTGTGTGTGTGTGTGTGTGTGTGTGTGTGTGTGTGTGTGTGTGTGTGTGTGTGGTATACTGGGGGTTCTAGAGCGTGTGTAACTGCATGCGAGTGGTAGCCATGGATACTTGAGTATGAGAGTCTCTCATTTCTCTTTAACCTCACACTTCACTCAGTGAGACAGGCCATATCCCTTTAACCTGCTGATAACAGCTCTGACTGAATTTAATTCAAATGTGTGTGTGATTATCTGCCTGTGTTGCCACTGCAGTGTTTGACAAGCCGGCTGAATTGAAATACATTGAGGCATTTGTTTGCAACAGATTACATTACACAGTTATAATGCAACATCAGCAATCATTTAACAGTCAAAAATCCAATCATTCTGACATGGCATTACATACAGTATGTCATGTCTCTTTAAATGGGCCTCATCCACTTCTGCCAACATTTCAGGATTTTCTGTAGAGGAGTAAAACGTAACCATTCTGTTTCACTGGCCGCTGCTGTTCTGAGAATCAGCTCTTTTACACTGAATAAATGTTTATTTATGGTCCATCGTTTTTCCCGTTCAAAGACCCAGAAACAGATAGCAACACAGTAATGATTGCGTAGTGTCCGTTAATGTAGACACCTCCACAGCTCTCTGTCCTATACACATTTCCTTATTGTTACCATTTTCTCTCCAATTCAGCAAACATGATCCCAGGGATATTGATTCATCCATTCATCATATTAATTCACTAATCTTGACAACAGTGGGAAGAGGTGGAGGAAAGGAGCATTTGAAACACATATTTCTCTCTCACAGTGGGGTGGAGATGTTGAAGCGTAGGTAAATGGATTACAGAAGGATAGAATAACCGATCTTACTGGTTTCATTTACAGAGAGAGACAACACCTTTTCTCCCCCAACTCATCTTCCGTCCCATGCACCCTCAATGCTAACATGCAAAGCAGGGAAATAAATGCTAACATGCAAAGCAGGGAAATAAATGCTAACATTCAAAGCAGGGAAATAAATGCTAACATTCAAAGCAGGGAAATAAATGCTAACATTCAAAGCAGGGAAATAAATGCTAACATTCAAAGCAGGGAAATAAATGCTAACATTCAAAGGGAAATAAATGCTAACATTCAAAGCAGGGAAATAAATGCTAACATTCAAAGCAGGGAAATAAATGCTAACATGCAAAGCAGGGAAATAAATGCTAACATTCAAAGGGAAATAAATGCTAACATTCAAAGGGAAATAAATGCTAACATGCAAAGCAGGGAAATAAATGCTAACATTCAAAGGGAAATAAATGCTAACATTCAAAGGGAAATAAATGCTAACATTCAAAGGGAAATAAATGCTAACATGCAAAGCAGGGAAATAAATGCTAACATTCAAAGCAGGGAAATACATGCTAACATTCAAAGCAGGGAAATAAATGCTAACATTCAAAGCAGGGAAATAAATGCTAACATTCAAAGCAGGGAAATAAATGCTAACATTCAAAGGGAAATAAATGCTAACATTCAAAGCAGGGAAATAAATGCTAACATTCAAAGGGAAATAAATGCTAACATTCAAAGCAGGGAAATAAATGCTAACATTCAAAGGGAAATAAATGCTAACATTCAAAGGGAAATAACATCCATATTTATGAGAGAAAGCAGTGTGGTGGATGATAATAGCTTTTAAAATATGTGTCCTACTGTATTTCTGGTTGGTTGCGGTGTTTGTCCACCGTAACCAATCGCATATCCAGACATGTTTTGTATCTCTTTTTTACGTGTATATATTGCAACAGTTCCGGCGAGGCTATGAATAAAACATAAAATCCATTAAAAAATGTATGACCCCTACTGATTTCTTCTAGAGAGCTGTGAATAGACGACTACAACAAAGCCACATTATATTGTGTAATACCATTGTATTGTACTACATTAAATATTCAATACACCAAACAAACTATCTCAAGTTTCAAGGTGTTATTGTCACGTGCACAAGTACAGTGAAATTCCTTTCCCGACAATGCAGTAATCAATATCAGTTGTACTATGAAGTAAAGTAGAACAAAAACACACGAGAAATAGAAATAAGAAGAACGTAAGCTATATACAGGGTCAGGGCACGCTACTGGGCACGCTACTGGGTGCCTGGGCTTGTGTTCTCAGCAGTTCTCTGTCCTCGTGAGCTGCAAGGCAGAAGTATCAACAAAGGCATCATTTCTGTTTGACGTGTTGTATATAGTATAAACATACATGTTTGTTTACCACCACCACCACTACGTAAGTGCCAGGCGCACAACCCTGGCACGTTCCACTATACCTCCATTATGCCTCTCTAGCGTTGACTCTTGCTCCATTCTGTATTGCCCTACTTTGTTTGAAAGGAATGGAATATAATAGTCATGAACTGTGTTCCAGCAGAGTAGGCCAGGGCTTGTTCACATTGTTCTCTGTGTATTTGTCCTGGTGGGTTTTTCCCAGGGATGAAATACAAATGAAGCCAAAGAGGTCTAGCCAGTGGAATATCTCAACGTTTGAGGGAGGAATGGTGGATGTCAGAGAGACCTTAGTGATTTCATTAGTCCTTTGGGTACTGTACGGAATACATTACAGTGGACCAGCTGTGTGTGTGTGTGTGTGTGTGTGTGTGTGTGTGTGTGTGTGTGTGTGTGTGTGTGTGTGTGTGTGTGTGTGTGTGTGACAATTGAGATGCCACTTTCCTTCTGGGCAGCTCTCCACAGTTGATGAGCTTGGCCCGTTGACAGGGGACATCTGACAATGGCCATATCGAGTGGCACAGCTCACTGCGATGGTGAATAATGAAAATGGCTACCTTACCATCAGCTCCCTTACACTACCAATCCACCCAGAACGACCTCTCTCTCCCCTCTACCCTCTCACTCCTCTCTCTCCCCTCACTCCTTTCTCTCCTCACCCCTCTCTCTCCTCACCCCTCTATATCTCCTCACTCCTCGCTCTCCACCTATCTCTCTCTCTTCTAGCTCACATAGTGCTGACACGGCCAAAATCCTGGAGCTTTGGACGCAGAAGAGCTGAGTAAGACCGACCTGAGCCATCCTTCGCTCCAGCAGAGATGCGGAGTGTGGCCTCATCAATAATGTAAAGTCCTCAGCTGTATTTGATGGGGCAGACGTAGCCTACAGTATACCGTTCCACCTCTCCTCAGGTGAAGGATGGAGTTTCAACATGAACCTTATCAGTTGATGCAGTTTCAGCCCATGGACAATGTAATGTCTATGTGTCAGCCACTCTGACAAAAACGGGTCTGGGTGACGTGATACAGTGGCTGCCCATGTGAAAGTGTATTTTACACCACAGTCTAAACAGTGTGCCACATGTCATTATTATCATTTGTTTTAAATCACACATACGAACAACAACTTACAGACGCACACAAACCACATTTCAGAGAGAGTGAAAAAATTGCTGTCCCTGTCAGTAAACTCTAAACACTAAACAACAGTGCTTGAGATCATCATCATTAAAAACTTGAAAGCCTGAAGAGGGAAGATATGTATATTTTTGACTGCCTCTTTCCGAGATTTCATTCAAGTTCTGACTTAATTACTTCAGATGTTAGTTTCTTGGTGTCCCCATAAACTTAATGTGTTTAAGCACCGGACAAAAAATGACTGAGGTGGATTCCCGTAGGCTTGGCATGGCCCCATTCTTCTCTTCACTGCTTTCAGCGTACAGTAGCCTACTTGGGTCTGGGAAACTGGCTTTGCTCTGCATGAGCTAAACTGTATCTGACTAGTCCAGGTTGGGTTTCAGCCTTCCAGGTCAAACATGAACGTAAGTGTACAGTAGCATTAATGTCGGATTCAAACGAATATTCCAAAGTGTGCCGTGCTCATAGAATATACCATCACACATAAGAGTTAGTAGAAACGGACGGACATTGATCTCTGTGTTATTGTTCAGTTTTATTTTCAGGTTTCTATATATCATTTCTGGGAAAATCACGATTAGCCTCACTGTGTTGTTATGTTGTGAAGAGGACTGTTGACCTTTTTTTTTATCAGGACCAGAAGGAGGCAGGGCTTTGGTTAGAGATTTCCACCCAGGGCCCCAGAGTACTGTTGTGTTTCTTGACTTCTGTTTGCAGAGTTCACAATCTGCCTGATTGATAGTTAGTCCCATTGATTGAAGTATAACACATATATTATCAATCTGTTTAAATCTCTCTCTCTGCTCCAAGCCTCACAGCACAATGTGACTGCTGCCTGGATAACAACGAGAGAACCAAAGAAGAGACTCTGCAGTGTAAATGTATGAGAGCTCTCCCCTCCCCACCCCCACCTACACACTGCACCGTGCAGGATCAATACTGCACAAAATCCATGAGAAACAATTTAACATATCCTTTGATCATCACTTATTCTGCCCTCTGAAGAACCTCTTATTTTAACGGTTCCATGGGTAGAGGAAGGGAAACACTGATGACTGTCCTTCAGTTTCTTTCTCTCGCTCTCTCCATCTCCTCCCTCTCTTTAGAACGCGCGGCTCTGCTGGGGACAGATGGCATGATGCAGCATATCAGAGCAGTAATCTGCAACCCCATCAAACATTTACATCACCATCCCACCCCCTTTACTGGGCAAGCAGGACAGACACAGCCCTGTGCTGCCTGCCCTGGGACAACACGCCTTGCTGGTCTCCTGTTACCAGTTACCTTCACAGAAACATTAGGAACAGGACATCCCTTCATGTGTCACGCCCCGTACTGTCTGTCCTCTTGGAGACGCCATGGATCGACATGAAAGGGAAGGGAATGGAGAATACAGGTACTGGTGTGAGAGAAAAGGCTTGATTTATATATATATAGATATATAGATATATAGATATAGAATTTAATATTTTTTATTGAACCTTTATTTAACTAGGCAAGTCAGTTAAGAACAAGTTCTTATTCACAGTGACGACATACCCAGGCCGAACCCGGACAACGCTGGGCCAATTGTGCCCCGCCCTATGGGACTCCCAATCACGGCCGGATGTGATACAGCCTGGATACGAAGCAGGGACTGTAGTGAAGCCTCCTGCACTGAGATGCAGTGTCTTACAGTATATACAGCATCTGCTCTACTTTGGAGAAGTGTAATATATGCCATTTAGCAGACACTTCTTTACAAAGCAACTTATTCATGCATGAATATATTTTACGTATGCATTTTATGAATACATATTTGATGCCTCTGTTTATGTGTTCCTCTTTCCCTTTGAAGCCCCACAATACACAGGCATACTGGTCATCAATACTCTGAGACCCTTCTATTCACTGAATTCACTTCAATCCAGTAGCTAGCTTTGATCAATACTGCCTTCCATTGTACTCCACTGCATCCATTGAGCTCTCGCTCCCGCTCTCTTTTTCATGGGAATTGAAGAGTTGTTTAGGGTGGAGGGGCACCCGCTCTTTCAGTTTCCACTCACCAGGTCTGGCTGGGTCACTGGCAGGGCATTCTGCTACAGGCCAATATCTGGGCTTATCAGATTGATCACTGTCATTCGCTGTCCATTGATCTCTATTGACACATATACAATGTATTAGACGTGCACACTAGCACAGCAACTCACAGGGATTATCTAACAACTCTCCCAGAAACATTGAAACAAAACACACACATTGCAGTTTGTCCATTGAATCATGACAGTCTGCATGGAGCCGTCTGTGTAATGTTTTTTCTACCTCTTTTTTTCTTCTTCCGGAAACATCTATGAAGTTACTGTATTTTATATACAGATTAGGAGCAACTCTAATCAAACATCGTTTTGTGGAAAAGATAAGACGAAGGAATCTTGGTTAGACACATTGTTTCTTTTTTCGTGACCTGATTTTGATTCAGCCAGGCATTGAGAAGGCGTCCTCTGTCCTTCTGCTCATGGCGACTCCTTAGCCCCAGTGTGTTGCATCTCAAGCAGTGCGTGGGCGTGGGCAGCTAAAGGCACTGCACTGAGCCGTGGAGGACAGCTTACACCAGGCTCTCCTCCAGGCCATCTGTGGAAGGCCACAGCCCACTCCCTAGAGCAAGGCCAACACAGCGCCACATACACAGAGACACAGCTATAGGGGGATATCAGATAACACAGAGACAAACATAGACGCTCTATACCAGAGACATGTCACTTTGTCTAGATCAGAGTTTCTCAATCCTGGTCCCGGGGACCCAAAGGGGAAAACATTATTGTTTTTGCCCTAGCATCTAACACACAAGCTTGATGATATGTTGATTAGTTCCATCAAAGAGGAAGAGGCGAAGCAAGAGGTTTTACAAATTGCTAATTTGCTACATAAGGCTTATTTGATTAAATAGAAGTTGCTTAATGGTTAGGTTGTTATGAATGCACTGATATAAGTGGATGCACGTGGCATTTCGGCAACTTTTTCTTTTTAAACGACTGAGCTGTTGTCATAGAGATCGATAGAGGATTCATCATTGCTACAACCCGTTTTAGCATGGACATTGTCATTGAGGGCTTCCACCATTTTAAAGTAGTCAACTGGGTGGGGATTCCTATGAGCTGGGAGCAATCAGCCAATGAAGAAGAAAATGTACTACTTTCAAATGGTGATAGCCTCAAAGGCACTGCCCATGTTGTCACAGACACTATAATGGCACATGGCCTGTTGTTCACACACATATCCGCCTTCTCATTGGCTAGAATGGTCCCATCTGATCTCGCCCCCTCCCACCTACCTTCCATCTTTGAGGACATGTATTTCCATTGTTAGAACTGCCACTTGACTATCTTGTCAATATAATAGACAATCTTTGGTTCAATCAAGTGTGTTAGTGCTAGGGCAAAAACCAAGATCGAGAAACACTGATCTAGATAGCACTGCAGATTTACACTGTATCTGTTAGACATCTCTCAAGCGCAACTAAATATGTACTGCATGTGTTTCTACGTAAACAACAGTTCTCTGTGCTGGTTGCTAAGTCAACCATATCCTTATTATCCTTTCAGTTATTACTCATCTTTCTTCTAATCACGTCAGATAGGAATGCAGATAGGAACAGCTCTCAATACAAAGTCTACTTGACACTCTGTCCTGTTCTATTTCAAGCCAAAACATGACCATTGATTACTATTGACCGGGGTTTAAACCTGCTCACCCCGCTTTAGAAGAGGCCAGGTCAGTGCACTTTAGAGTGTTCACCTGTCTTCCCATTGGTGGAGAGAATCCAGAAAGCTGTTGGAATATATGGTGGGGGGGGGGTTCATTTTCTTGGCCCAGTGCCATGCTGACCTTTGTGATTGGTGCCTGGCTACATTGCTGCTGTGAAACATACTCACTTTATGTGGACTGAAAATTATGGATGGCATGTTGTTATCGTACGAACGTCCTCCTGGATACGGTAAATTAAATGTATCGTATTGGACACTATATTACATAGCAATTACATTAGAACGCATCGTTAAAACGTGTTATACTGGGTATGATAAAAAATACATATCTGCTTTCCAAGCAAAAAAATTTTTAGTGCTAGCTTGCGTGCAGTGGAGAATGTTACTCCACAAACTGTCCATGTCCCGCTCCCCATAGGTTAAGTCAGGATAGAGCAGTCCAGAGCAGATGTGGATATTATCTCACGGAGGGGATGCCCGGCAAACACACCGTAATCTAATTTCTGCTGGAAGGTAATTAGTTCAGCTCCCCACTCATCACAGAGGCGAGGAGGTGTGAGGCACTCTGCCAGTGGGGATAATGTAACAGCCAGGCCCTGTGCAAACACACATTGCCCAGCCCTGCCCTGCCCCAGTCCTTCCCAGCCCTCCCCAGCCCTGCCCCAGCCTTGCCCTAGACTTGCCCCTGCCCTGCCCTCCTCAGCCCTGCCCCAACCCTGCCCCAACCCAGGCCCAGACTTTCCCCTGTCCCAGCCCTCTCCAGCCCTGCCCCAGCCCTGCCCCAACCCAGGCCCAGCCTCTCCCCTGTCCCAGCCCTCCTCAGCCCTGTCCCAGCCCTCCTCAGCCCTGCCCCAGCCCAGGCCCAGCCTTGTCCCAGCCCTCCTCAGCCCTGTCCCAGCCCTCCTCAGCCCTGCCCCAGCCTTGCCCCTGCCCCAGCCCTCCTCAGCCCTGCTCCAACCCAGGCCCAGCCTTGCCCCTGCCCCAGCCCTGCCCCTGTCCCAGCCCTCCTCAGCCCTGCCCCAGCCCTGCTCCAACCCAGGCCCAGCCTTGCCCCTGCCCCAGCCCTGCCCCTGTCCCAGCCCTCCTCAACCCTGCCCTAGCCCTGCTCCAACCCAGGCCCAGCCTTGTCCCAGCCCAGGCCCAGCCTTGCCCCTGCCCCAGCCCTGCCCCTGTCCCAGCCCTCCTCAACCCTGCCCCAGCCCAGGCCCAGCCGCATCCTCCTACAGTACAATACAGTACAGTACACTCTGTCCACCAGGTAGGCTAGACAGCACAGAGCCACAGACATAATGATGACTTCTTAAATGCCTCCCAGTGTCCATTCAAATTTCCTTTTCCAGCAGCACCACTACAATTCATTGAAATGCATGGCATGGTCCAGTGAGAGTGCTGCCAAGTGGTTTGCCATTGCTGCAGAGCTCCGCTTCAAAAAAGAATAGCCCACCACCACCTACTGTTTTTGCTGTATAACCCAAAATCATTGGTATGCAACGTGTCTGTCATGTACAAAGGGAATGCGCCACAGCATGCACAGTCATGTGTTTTACAGCACAATTGAACAGCCCCCTCCGCATCCTGCATTGTAAAAAACTATCAAGTCAGTCAGACCAACACGGAATAGACAAACAGAATCTTGCACGATACGGCTTCAGCTCAAGCTGATGTTTGACGGCCCAATGTGTTTGTGGAGCGGACCTACTGAGCCTTGCATGCCTCAAACAAGGTACCGTTACCACACCACATACCATTAGTTTATTAAAGACAGAAACAACACAAACTGTTTCTGGCATGCACACCATACAAGATTCTCTGAGGTTGCTCTAGTGTGCAATTAAATCACAACGCTTGCCTGCTCTTTGGCTCTACATCATCTGCAGGGAGGAGGAGGAGGAGGAGGAGGAGGTAGGGAGACAAGAGAGCTCCTCTTTTTTTTTAGCTGCATGTTCTTTTTTCATATGGTGATACAGTTTAATCGGTAAGATTTACGCATCTCGATATAGCTGCTATAGATGAGCAGTCTAATTCAGATGCTATAATTGAGGCCAGGGAGCATCATTATAAAACAGCCCTCTCTCTCTCGCCTGCTTGCTTGTATCCACCAACCTGCAATCATCTTTTTATGGGTGGGAATGCCATGACTGTGCCGTTCCGCTCCACTTCGGTCGCCGCCGCACCTCTCGTCTCATCTAAGTGGGGGTTGGACACCCCCTCTCCCAGAATTCCCAACAGGAAGTTGCCCCAGTAACAGCACAGTTGACAACACAAGACCCTATGCGCTCCCATCCTGATGATTAGCTCTGTCACATTCAGGTTCACATCTCACTCTCAAGTCTCGTTTATGGTCCACAAATAAGGAAACACATTTTAATTTCCCCATGTATTAAAATACATGGATATCCTTGTGTCATATAGTAGAAGCCCTGCTCTGGTTGTCTCTAATTCCTTTAGTATATAACTTTGCTCTCTCTAGAAGTGGAGAGGAGGAAAAGGGCAACTGGAGCTGGAGATGTTGACCCTTCATCACTGCTCTGACAAGGGTCCCAGTCTGCTCCTCTAGCCCCCGACAGAGCTGCTCAGCACAGCACAGATTAGCACTCTGTCCTGGCATAGAGTGGGGCTCCTGTCTGACACCCTGACCCCTGCTAACCCCACAGGCCCTGCTTCGCCTTACAGTGGTGGAAAAAGTACCCAATTGACAAACTTGAGTAAAAGTAAAGATTCCTTAATATAAAATGATTCAAGTAAAAGTGAAAGTCACCCAGTAAAATCCTACTTGTGTAAAAGTCTAAAAGTATTTGGTTTTAAATATACTTAAGTATCAAACGTGAATAAAATTGCTCAAATATACGTAAGTATCAAAAGTATAAATTCCGTTTATTAAGCAAAGCAGAGAGCACCATTTTCTTTTCTTTTTTTATTTACAGATAGCCAGGGGCACGCTCCAACACACAATAATTTACAAACATAGCATGTGTTTAGTGAGTCCGCCAGATCAGATGCAGTAGGGATGATCAGGGATGTTCTCTTTATAAGTGGGAATTAGAATATTTTCCTGTCCTGCTCAGCATTCAAATCAAGATCAATGAGAAAATGTAAAGAGTAAAAAGTATATTATTTTCTTTAGGAATGTAGAGGAGTAAATGCAAAAGTTGTCAAAAATATAAATAGTAAAGTAAAATACAGATACCCCCCAAAAATAGTGCTTTTAAGTATTTTTACTTAAGTACTTTACACCACTGTTGCCTCATAGATCACACTATGGAGAAGAAATTGCACAGTCTCAACAACGGGGCCATTTTGTTTCGGGTGCAGAGGCCTGCTGGTGTAGTGTATCAAGCCCAGGACTGAATTACCCATACAGGAAGAAGCCAGGCTTTCTCCCAGGGCTGGATTCAGCTGACTGTCTAAAAGCTACCCCCCCCCCCCCCCCCTCTCTCTCTTTTCTGTCTCTGTCAGCGCATCAGCACAAGGTCAGACTTAAAAGGAAGGTCGAATGCAGCAAAGTTATGTGGTGTGGTGTGCTGCCTGCCATGGAGCAGCTTTAGCTGAGTGAGGCTACAATACAGCTCACTCTGTAAAGCTGATTTATGGAGAAATCACAAATGGCACTGAAGTGCACCAAACTGTCTGTCCCTATACCCAGAGTCCTCTCGTGCTGTCCCTCGTCATGCCACATAAACAATGCATTATGGTGACTAAGAAAACAATAATTACCATGACAACGTGATGGAGCGACGTGGCAGTGCAGAGTGGTGCAGGGCATTTCTGGGAAGGGCTGCTCATGGTGACTCATTGCAGAATCATAGTCAGGCAGCGTGCTTCTCCTCCACAAAGCTATTCCTCACGAGGTCATGGTGCGTGTCGCCGCCGCCCGTACTCCCTCTCCATGGCAACGGTGATGATTGCATTACAGAATACACATGAAGACTGTGGGGCAGGAGAAATGGAGAACATGCTCACACAGAGGGAAGACAGGCATGTCGATGCACCAGTGGGAGTGAGAGACCTCATCTTGTGCTGTGGAGAGTATTGGGACCACAGCTGACGAGGCGGCTATCTACATGAAGGCACCAGACATTAATCTCTACAACAGGCCAGAAGAAGATATGGGGGGGGGGGGGGGGTATTCAGATTAATGATTCCAAAGTATTACAATGAGTGATGGACATCTAGATTTAGAAACAGCTGCCCGGTATTGCCCAAGAGACGGCAACACAGACACGCTTGAGACAGGAAAAGCTCATAACATAAATCCTATGCATCTCATGCAGTGGATGGCCTAAAACGGTTTCCAAGTTCTTTAGTCTCACCACACCCAGAGGATGAGTTCCTAAAGAGACTACACTATCCTTTTAGTGTGTGTGTGTGTGTGTGTGTGGGCGCGTGGGCGTGCACGTGGGTGTGCGTGTGTGTGTGTGTGTGTTGGAGGTGCCCTGGACCCTGTCATAGAGATGCCACTGCTGGTGCTCTGAGATGGATGCGCTAGACAGATGGGGCATGTGATAGGTCACATCTGGCAGTAGGAGAGGAGAGGAGAGGAGAGGAGAGGAGAGGAGAGGAGAGGAGAGGAGAGGAGAGGAGAGGAGAGGAGAGGAGAGGAGAGGAGAGGAGAGGAGAGGAGAGGAGAGGAGAGGAGAAAGCTTCTAGTCATTTAGACAGTAAAGCGAAAAGCTCCCCAGAAGCGGGTGGGCGGGGCAAGCAGAGCGAGGCAGGTGGAAAGGATAACAGTATAGTCCATATTACCAGTCATCTTCACTGATAGCGATGTTGTGTTTCCATAAGTGGATGAAGTGGTCTAATTTAGCATGTATACTAAAGCCTCAACCCTAAGCCACCTCGTACAATTCAAATGAGGTTGAAGAAAAGGGAATAATGACAACATTTATATTGTTTTGTGTGACCACAGCACTAACGATAAAACGTTGAAATAAATGTTCTAATTGAACATGGTGTGAAAGCGAACAAGCCGGGGACTCGGCTTCGGTTGGGCCGTTAAAATTCAAAACAATGCATTCTAAAATAAAATCTCACACACGCCTTTGGTGAGTTAAAGGGCATTCGAGTACTCAAGTAGAGAATCTAGGTTAAAAACTTGGATATACAAAATATCTTATATTAGTCAGTATGTGTGATTACGGTATATTTGTTTGTTTCCCCAAGGTCCTGAGCACCAGCATCCAAGGTAGTATCTTTCCGAGTGTGTGTGTGTGTGTGTGTGTGTGTGTGTGTGTGTGTGTGTGTGTGTGTGTGTGTGTGTGTGTGTGTGTGTGTGTGCGTGTGTGTGTGTGTGCGTGTGTGTGCGTGTGTGCGTGTGTGTGCGTGCATGCGTGCGTGCATGTGTGTGTCTGTGTTGTCTATAAGTATGATAGGTTGGTATCTCTGAGAGTGTGTGGCTGTTGCATGTGGTCTGGCTGCTCTCATGACCGGATTAGGAACAATGAGATCCATACTGAGGCTGGACAGGCAGCTCAACCCCCAGGAACAATGAGATCCATACTGAGGCTGGACAGGCAGCTCAACTCCCAGGAACAATGAGATCCATACTGAGGCTGGACAGGCAGCTCAACCCCCAGGAACAATGAGATCCATACTGAGGCTGGACAGGCAGCTAAACCCCCATTAACAATGAGATCCATACTGAAGCTGGACAGGCAGCTCAACCCCCAGGAACAATGAGATCCATACTGAGGCTGGACAGGCAGCTAAACCCCCATTAACAATGAGATCCATACTGAAGCTGGACAGGCAGCTCAACCCCCAGGAACAATGAGATCCATACTGAGGCTGGACATGCAGCTCAACCCCCAGGAATGCGTGTTCCAGAACCCCCATCATTCACAGCCTAGCCTGCCCGCTGCCGGCAGGGCCCTCGCCCCACTCACACCACACCACGTGTCCTCTCCTGTCCCCCCTTCTCAATCCCCACCCATCCATGTCCCCCACCACACTACTCCCTCCACCACCCAGAGTCCTGTTTGATGCTGGTGTGATTTTGATGAGCCCCCCTCTCTATTTTCAGGCCTGTAGAAATTCCCTCCGCAGCTGTTCTGTTTGCTCCCCAAAACAGTAGATAGCTGCCATGGTTACAATGAGGATGTTAAGGTTCTAAAGAACAACACCGACTTAACCCTGCTGAAATGTGGGACAGCAATGTTTTGTTCTCGTACATACAGTATTTCTCCAACCCTTTACTCTGAACCCTATATGAATCTTTTGTGGACTTCCCACTATAGGGCATGATAGAGTTTCATTTCACCACCCTCTCTCTGTGGCAGGGATACATGGTACAGTAATGGCTGGCAAGATGGCTGGCAAAGACAGGCATCTTGACAACAGTTTTGTGAGAAGTGACTGTAACAGCACCAGCAGCGTATCATACCTTAAAGAGCGTGGTTACACAATGAGCAGGTCGGGTGGTGTTAAAGCCCATCTGGTTCACAACAAAAGTAGTGACCTCAGCACTGTGTGACTGGATAGAGAGAAAGAGGAGTCCTGGCTAGTCTCTAGCTACTGTTACCGTGGAAACAACAGGGATCTCAAGGTTAAGCCATGACCTGCTCCTTGCCATTGACAGCTGTACCAGGCTAATACTATTGTCACCCAACTGACCCATCCTCCTCCTTTATATCACCACTCCACCTCCCCCCTCCTCCTCCTCCTCCTCCTCCTCCTCCTTCTCCTCCTCTACCTCCCCTCCTCCTCCTCCTCTTCCTTCTCCTCCTCTACCTCCCCTCCTCCTCCTCCTCCTCCTCCACTTTCTCTCCTTCTCCCTCTCCTTATCCTCCTCCATCTCCTCCTCCTCCTCTCTCTCCTCCTCCTTTCCCTCTCCCTCTTCCTCTTCCTACTCCCTCTCCCCCTCCCTCTCCTCACCACCCCTCCCTCCCTCCTCTCTCTTCTTACCACCCCTTTCCTACTCCTCCTCTATAGCCCCCCCTCCCTCTCCTGTACCTCTATAGAGCCATGGGGACATCAGTGTGTTTGTCTGTGTGTTGTACCTTCAAAGAACTGCCTGTGTTGCCGTGGGTACAGCTGCTAATGTTTATGGTGCTCCTGTTGTCTGTTTTCCTTAGACTCCATGTTGCACCCAGACACACTATAACAGCTAGGAGAGCCTCCATGTTGCACTCAGACACACTATAACAGCTAGGAGAGCCTCCATGTTACACCCAGACACACTATAACAGCTAGGAGAGCCTCCATGTTGCACCCAGACACACTATAACAGCTAGAAGAGTCTCCATGTTGCACCCAGACACACTATAACAGCTAGGAAAGTCTCCATGTTGCACCCAGACACACTATAGCAGCTAGGAGAGCCTCTATGTTGCACCCAGACACACTATAACAGCTAGAAGAGTCTCCATGCTCCACCCAGACACACTATAACAGCTAGGAGAGTCTCCATGCTCCACCCAGACACACTATAACAGCTAGGAGAGTCTCCATGTTGCACCCAGACACACTATAACAGATAGGAGAGCCTCCATGTTGCACCCAGACACACTATAACAGCTAGAAGAGTCTCCATGTTGCACCCAGACACACTATAACAGCTAGGAGAGTCTCCATGTTGCACCCAGACACACAATAACAGCAAGGAGAGCCTCCATGCTCCACCCAGACACACTATAACAGCTAGGAGAGTCTCCATGTTGCACCCAGACACACTATAACAGCTAGGAGAGTCTCCATGCTCCACCCAGACACACTATAACAGCTAGGAGAGCCTCCATGTTGCACCCAGACACACTATAACAGCTAGGAGAGTCTCCATGTTGCACCCAGACACACTATAACAGCTAGGAGAGCCACCATGCTCCACCCAGACACACTATAACAGCTAGGAGAGTCTCAAAAATTTGACGGGATTGATGCTAAACCTTCTCTCTCTCTCTCTCTCTCTCTCTCTCTCTCTCGGGAACATAACACAAGCACAGACAGACACTGACTAACACAGGTACAAACACGATGGCACAGGCACACACACACAGATTTAAAGACAAAAGCACACACACACACACACACATGCGCACACACACACATATCACACACTCAGGCATACAGGGAGAGAGAGAGAGAGAGAGAGAGAGAGAGAGAGAGAGAGAGAGAGAGAGAGAGAGAGACACAAACAGGGGATTGTTGTATGGAGCCGAGAGGCTGAGCTCCATTGCAGCCAACCCAGTCCACCTACACAGAGCAGCTACACATTGTGAACCCATGTGACTTACTTTGGCTGTGTGAGTCTCAAATTGTATTTGTTTTCAAGTTCTTTGTGGGATTGTAATCTGAGGGAAATATGTGCCTCTAATATGGTCATGCATTTGGCAGAAGGTTAGGAAGTGCAGCTCATTTTACGGGCAGTGTGCACATAGCCTGTCTTCTCTTGAGAGCCAGGTCTGCCTACGGCGGCCTTTCTCAATAGCAGGGCTATGCTCACTGAGTCTGTACATAGTCAAAGCTTTCCTTAAGTTTGGGTCAGTCACAGTGGTCGGGTATTCTGCCACTGTGTGCTCTCTGTTTAGGGACAAATAGCATTCTAGTTTACTCTGTAATTATCTTTTTGTTTTCTCATGATTTGGTTGGATCTAATTGTGTTACTGTCCTGGGGCTCTGTGGGGTGTGTTTGTGTTTGTGAACAGAGCCCCAGGAACAGCTTGCTAAGGGGACTCTTCTCCAGGTTCATCTCTATGTAGGTGATGACTTTGTTATGGAAGGTTTGGGAATCGCTTCCTTTTAGGTGGTTGTAGAGGTGAACGTATCTTTTCTGGATTTTGATAATTAGTGGGTATCGGCCTAATTCTGCTCTCCATGCATTATTTGGTGTTTTACATTGTACATAGATGATATTTTTGCTGAATTCTGCATGCAGTCTCAATTTGGTGTTTGTCCCACTTTGTGAATTCTTGGTTGGTGAGCGGACCCCAGACCTCACAACCATAAAGTTCAATGAGTTCTATAACTGATTCAAGTATTTTTCGCCAAATCTTGATTGGTATGTTCAATTTGATGTTCCCTTTGATTGCATAGAAGGCCCTTCTTGCCTTGTCTCTCAGATCATTGACAGCTTTGTGGAAGTCACCTGTGACGCTGATGTTTAGGCCAAGGTATGTATAGTTTTTTGTGTGCTCTAGGGCAACGGTGTCTAGATGGAATTTGTTTTTGTGGTCATGGTGACTGGACCTTTCTTGGAACACCATTATTTTGGTCTTACTGAGATTTACTGTCAGGGCCCAGGTCTGAATGAATTTGTGCAGAAGATCTAGGTGCTGCTGTAGGCCCTCCTTGGTTGGGGACAGAAGCACCAGATCACCAGCAAACAGACATTTGACTTCAGATTGTAGTAGGGAGAGGCCCGGTGCTGCTAACTGTTCGCCAATTCGTTGATATACACTACTGTTAAAAAATTTGAGGTCACTTAGAAATTTCCTTGCTTTTGAAAGAAAAGCTATTTTTTTTGTCCATTCAAATAACATCAAATGTATTCAAAAATACAGTGTAGACATTGTTAATGTTGTAAATGACTATTGTAGCTGGAAACGGCTGATTCTTAATGGAATATCTACATAAGCGTACAGAGGCCCATTATCAGCAACCCTCACTCCTGTGTTCCAATGGCGCATTGTGTTAGCTAATCCAAGTTTATCATTTTAAAAGGCTAATAAATCATTAGAAAGCCCTTTGGAGGGCCTCCCGGGTGGCGCAGGGGTTAAGGGCACTGTACTGCGGCGGCAGCTGTGCCACCAGAGACTCTGGGTTCGCGACCAGGCTCTGTCCGGGTTAGGGAGGGTTTGGCCGGTAAGGAAATCCTTGTCTCATCGTGCACCAGCGACTCCTGTGGCGGGCCAGGCGCAGTGCGCGCTAACAAAGGTTGCCAGGTGCACGGTGTTTCCTCTGACACATTGGTGCTTCCGGGTTGGATGGCGCTGTGTTAAGAAGCAGTGCATTGGAGGACGCATGACTTTCAACCTTCGTCTCTCCCGAGCCTGTACGGGAGTTGTAGCAATGAGACAAGATAGTAGCTACTAAACAATTTGATACCACAAAATTGGGGAGAAAAAGCAGTAAAATAATTTGCAATTATGTTAGCACAGCTGAAAACTGTTGTTCTGATTAAAGAAGCAATACAATACAATACATTAGACTAGTTGAGTATCTGGAGCAAAAGGTTTTCCTATGATCCTTTTAAAATGTAAACTTGGATTAGCTAACACAACGTGCCATTTCCCCTCTGGAGACTGAAAAGTTTTGGCATGGGTCCTCAGATTCTCAAAAGGTCTTATAGCTGCACCCTTGAGAGCATCCTGACAAGTTGCATCACTGCCTGGTATGGCAACTGCTCGGCCTCCGACTGCAAGGCACTACAGAGGGTAGTGCGTACGGCCCAGTACATCACCGGGGCCAAGCTTTGTGCCATCCAGGACCTCTATACCAGGCAGTGTCAGAAGAAGGCCCTACAAAATGTCAAAGACTCCAGCCACCCCTACTCTCTGTTATTACACAGTTGAAGTCGGAAGTTTACATACACTTAGGTTGGAGTCATTGAAACTCGTTTTTCAACCACTCCACAAATTTCTTGTCGGTTAGGACATCTACTCTTTTCCCAACAACTGTTTACAGGCAGATTATATCACTTATAATTCACTGTATCACAGTGGATCAGAAACTTACATACACTAAGTTGACTGTGCCTTTAAACAGCTTGGAAAATTCCAGATAATTATGTCATGGCTTTAGAAGCTTCTGATAGGCTAATTGACATAATTTTAGTCAATTGTTGGTGTACCTGTGGATGTATTTCAAGGCCTACCTTCAAACGCAGTGCCTCTTTGCTTGACATCATGGGAAAATCAAAAGAAATCAGCCAAGACCTCAGAAAAAAAAATTGTAGACCTACACAAGTCTGGTTCATCCTTGGAAACAATTTCCAAATGCCTGAAGGTACCACGTTCATCTTAACAAACAATAGTACGCAAGTATAAACACCATGGGACCATGCAGCCGTCATACCGCTCAGGAAGGAGACACGTTCTGTCTCCTAGAGATAAACGTAGTTTGGTGCGAAAAGTGCAAATCCATCCCAGAACAACAGCAAAGGACCTTGTGAAGTTGCTGGAGGAAACAGGTACAAAAGTATCTACGTATATCATCAGTAAAACAAGTCCTATATCGACATAACCTGAAAGGCTGCTCAGCAAGGAAGAAGCCACTTCTCCAAAACCGCCATAAAAAAGCCAGACTACGGTTTGTAACTGCACATGGGGACAAAGATCGTACTTTTTGGAGAAATCTGATGAAACAAAAATAGTACTGTTTGGCCATCATGACCATCGTTATGTTTGGAAGAAAAAGGGGGAGGCTTGCAAGCCGAAGAACACCATCCCAACCATGAAGTACGAGGGTGGCAGCATTTCACTACACTCGCATTAGCATCTGCTAACCATGGTTATGTGATGTTTGATGTTGTGGGCGTGCTTTCCTGCAAGAGGGACTGGTGCACTTCACAAAATAGATGGCATCATGAGGTAGGAAAATTATGTGGATATATTGAAGCAACATCTCAAGATATCAGTCAGGAAGTTCAAGCTTGGTCGCAAATGGGTCTTCCAAACTGACAATGACCCCAAGCATACTTCCAAAGTTGTGGCAAAATGGCTTAAAGACAACAAAGTCAAGGTATTGGAGTGGCCATCACAAAGCCCTGACCTCAATCCTATTGAACATTTGTGGGAAGAACTGAAAAAGTGTTTGCGAGCAAGGATGCCTACAAACCTGACTCAGTCATACCAGCTCTGTCAGGAGGAATGGGCCAAAATTTACCCAACTTATTGTGGGAAGCTTGTGGAAGGCCACCCAAAACGTTTGACCAAGTGAAACAATTTAAAGTCAATGCTACCAAATACTAATTGAGTGTATGTAAACTTCTGACCCACTGGGAATGTTATGAAAGAAATAAAAGCTGAAATAAATAATTCTCTCTACTATTGTTCTGACATTTCACATTCTTATAATAAAGTGTTGATCCTAACTGACCTAAGACAGGGCATTTTTACTTGGATTAAATGTCAGGAATTGTGAAAAACGGAGTTAAAATGTATTTGGCTAGGGTGTATGTAAACTTCCGACTTCAACTGTACACATTACCTCAATTACCTCGACACCAGTGCCCCCGCACATTGACTCTGTACCGGTACCCCCTTTATATACCCCCTGTTTATAGCCCCGCTATAGTTATTTGCTGCTGCTCTTTAATTATTTGTTATTCTTATCTCTTACTTTTTGGAGGGTATTTTCTTAAAACTGCATTGTTGGTTAAGGGTTTGTAAGTAAGCATTTCACTCTAAGGTCTACCTACACCTGTTGTATTCGGCTCATGTGACAAATACAATTTTATTTGATTTCATTTGAAAAACACAGACACACACACATACACACACACACACACACACACACACACACACACACACACACACACACACACACACACACACACACACACACACACACACACACACACACACACACACACACACAGCTGATTACATAATACACAGTTACACGCTGATTATAGTGGTGTTACCGTTACTTACACTCACCAAACATACTTGCTTCTGCTAACACACACACACACACACACACACACACACACACACACACACACACACACACACACACACACAGGCCTGGTAGTCAGACAGAATAGTAGAGTTTGGACAGCTCTGCACAAACTTTGGTCTGTCAGTCAGCAAAACAGGATAGACTGGGTCATGTGACAGTGTGAAACAAAGACATGTCTAACCTCTCACCAGACACATGACCATGAAGGGATCTGGAGCGTCTGAATAACTAGACTGCATCAGTGTCATACTTCTTCCTGTCTATGTGAGTCTATATGATATATATATATATATCTATATATATATATGCATTTTTCCTATTTTTGTTGCCTTATAACTTGGAATTAAAATAGATTTTGGGGTGGGGGGGGGTTGTATTGTTTGATTTACACAACATGCCTACCACAAAAAAATGAAAACTTGAGCGTGCATAACTATTCACCCCCCCAAAGTCAATACTTTGTAGAGCCACCTTTTGCAGCAATTACAGCTGCAAGTCTCTTGGGGTATGTCTCTATAAGCTTGGCACATCTAGCCACTGGGATTTTTGCCCATTCATCAAGGCAAAACTACTCCAGCTCCTTCAATTTGGATGGGTTCCGGTGGTGTACAGCAATCTTTAAGTCATTAAGCAATTTCCAAACGCCTGAAGGTACCACTTTCATCTGTACAAACAATAGTACACAAGTATAAACACCATAGGACCACACAGCCGTCATACCGCTCAGGAAGGAGACATGTTCTGTTTCCTGGAGATTAACGTACTTTGGTGCGAAAGGTGCAAATCATTCCCAGAACAACAGCAAAGGACCTTGTGAAGTTGATGGAGGAAACAGGTACAAAAGTATCTATATCCACAGTAAAACGAGTCCTATATCGACAACCTGAAAGGCCGCTCAGCAAGGGAGAAGCCAGTGCTCCAAAACCGCCACAAAACAGCCAGACTACGGTTTGCAACTGCACATGGGGACAAAAAAATCATACTTTTTGGAGAAATCTCCTCTGGTCTGATGAAATAAAAATAGAACTGTTTGGCCATAATGACCATTGTTATGTTTGGAGGAAAAAGGGGGAGGCTTGCAAGCCGAAGAACACCATCCCAACCGTGAAGCACAGGGGTGGCAGCATCATGTTGTGGGGGTGCTTTGCTGCAGAAGGGACTGGTGCACTTCACAAAATAGATGGCATCATGAGGTAGGAAAATTATGTGGATATATTGAAGCAACATCTCAAGACATCGGCAGGAAAATAAAGCTTGGTCGCAAATGGGTCTTCCAAATGGACAATGACCCCAAGCATACTTCCAAAGTACACCAGCCCTGTCAGGAGGAATGAGCCAAAATTCACCCAACTTATTGTGGGAATCTTGAGGAAGGCTACCCAAAACATTTGACCCAAGTTAAACCATTTTAAAGGCAATGCTACAAAATACTAATTGAGTGTATGTAATTTTCTGACCCACTGGGAATGTGATGAAATAAAACCTGAAAAAAATAATTCTCTCTACTATTATTCTGACATTTCACATTCTTAAAATAAAGTGGTGATCCTAACTGACCTAAGACAGGTATTTTGTACTTGGATTAAATGTCAGGAATTGTGAAAAACTGCATTTAAACGTTTTTGGCTAAGGTGTATGTAAACTTCCGACTTCAACTGTACGTATATGAGTGTATGTCTATATGAGTCTTTATAAGTCTATATAAGTCTACATGAATATACATGTCTATATAAGTCTATATTAATCGCTATGTCTATGTGAATCTATATAAGTCTATTTAAGTCTATATGAATCTATACGAGTCTAATATGAGTCTATGTGAGTGTATGTCTATATAAGTATATATGAGTTTATATTACTCTATATGAGTGTATATGAATCTGTATGAGTCTATTTGAATCTAAATGAGCCTATATGACCTTATAAATGAGTCTATATGAATCTATATGAGTCTATGAGTATCTATGAGTCTGTTTGAGTGCATACGTATGTCTATGAGAGGAAGTCAAACCATTGTTCAGCCAGTTAAACAACAGACATACATCATTTACCATAAGTTCCTATTTTATACTCATGAGTCTCACTAAAGTATAACTACCAATTTGCTAAAGCAACCGTCTAGTCATAAAAGCACCCACTCTCACAGTATTTAAGCAAAAGAGATTCCATAATGATTTACATACACAATTTGGTCATGCTCATACACAATTGGAGGATGTGTCATCCTGTTTTAACTAAATAACCTGAAAAGGTATATTAAATGTGATTAGGAACGTCACAGCCTCTGTCACACCAACATGTCAAACCCAGCTTGGGAAAAGCCCTGCAGCGCGCGCACTGTATAGCAGCTTTGTTCACACGCTGACTCAGAATCCCTCACCTCTCTGTCTGGGCAGACTAAATAGATCATTAGTGGCCTGTTTAGGCACCCAGAGACACTCAGCCCTGCACATACAGTTCTTCACCCTAGATACAACACAAGGATAGAGGGATCGTGCGGTGTGGAGGGAGAGATAGTCATGTGACCAGAGGTCTGGTGTCAGCCAGAGGAAGTAACACAAGGTAAGCATAGAGGGGAGAGGGGGTGAGGGGATCGGTGGTGAGGGGAGAGGTGGTGAGGGGTGAGGAGTGAGGGGGGAAAGGGGCGTAGGGGGATAGGGGGAGAGGAGAGAGGGGTGAGTTTATAGTTATACTGTGGGAGTGTCAGTCATAGTCCACTGTTAATCTAATCTGCAGGGCTGTTTTCCACCATTCTCACCAGTGAATAATGCAGGTCTTACTGTGTTCTGTTCCAGCATTTACATAACCAACCCCTGCTAAACCCTGGGCCTAATGGAACAACAACAAATATCATGTGGTCATGTAAATAACTGTGTGGTAGGGAACATTAGAAACGATCTTGATAATAATAGATGTATTTTGCTCATCAAACTTCCATTATATTCCAAGAATAAGTTTCTGAATATTTATTCCCTTTTCCCGGTTTGGAACTTTTTGGAAGCACAAGCCAGGACGTTTTGAGGGTACAAGATGAGGACGTTTTGAGGGTACAAGATGAGGACGTTTTGAGGGTACAAGGTGAGGACGTTTTGAGGGTACAAGATGAGGACGTTTTGAGGGTACAAGATGAGGACGTTTTGAGGGTACAAGGTGAGGATGTTTTGAGGGCACAAAGTGAGGACGTTTTGAGGGTACAAGATGAGGACGTTTTGAGGGTACAAGGTGAGGCCGTTTTGAGGGTACAAGGTGAGGATGTTTTGAGGGTACAAGATGAGGACGTTTTGAGGGTACAAGGTGAGGATGTTTTGAGGGTACAAGATGAGGACGTTTTGAGGGTACAAGATGAGGACGTTTTGAGGGTACAAGGTGAGGATGTTTTGAGGGTACAAGGTGAAGACCTTTTTGAGGGTACAAGATGAGGACGTTTTGAGGGTACAAGATGAGGACGTTTTGAGGGTACAAGGTGAGGACGTTTTGAGGGCACAAAGTGAGGACGTTTTGAGGGTACAAGATGAGGACGTTTCGAGGGTACAAGGTGAAGACCTTTTTGAGGGTACAAGGTGAGGACGTTTTGAGGGTACAAGAGGAGGACGATTTGAGGGTACAAGAGGAGGACGTTTTGAGGGTACAAGGTGAGGATGTTTTGAGGGTACAAGGTGAGGACGTTTTGAGGGTACAAGGTGAGGACGTTTTGAGGGTACAAGGTGAGGATGTTTTGAGGGTACAAGATGAGGACGTTTTGAGGGTACAAGGTGAGGATGTTTTGAGGGTACAAGATGAGGACGTTTTGAGGGTACAAGGTGAGGACGTTTTGAGGGTACAAGGTGAGGATGTTTTGAGGGTACAAGATGAGGACGTTTTGAGGGTACAAGGTGAGGATGTTTTGAGGGTACAAGATGAGGACGTTTTGAGGGTACAAGGTGAGGATGTTTTGAGGGTACAAGATGAGGACGTTTTGAGGGTACAAGGTGAGGATGTTTTGAGGGTACAAGATGAGGACGTTTTGAGGGTACAAGGTGAAGACCTTTTTGAGGGCACAAAGTGAGCATTTTTTTCAGGGTACAAAGTGCTAAACATTCACCACAGTGGAGTGTATGACTCAGACTGTATATCAGTGTGTGTTGGGGGGGGGGGGGGGGTCACTCTGTGTTTTCCCTGACGACAGCAGCAGCAACACAGTCACATGAGTACGGGTTCATAGGAGAGACTGAGAAAGGACGTCTGTGGAATGAGAAGGAATGAGAATGCAGGGTCGCCCTTATCTGTAACCCTCTCCCCTGGGCCCACCTTTATCTATAACCCTCTCTAACCCTTCTCTCCCCTAACCAGAGAGCTTCTCCACATGAGCTCTGTCAACATGTTTTTAACCTACTTCTCTGTGGTGAAAGTCTGATGTTATCATTCTACAGCACTATATGCAATACTGGGTTACAGCTATTTGTTTCCTGCCATTGAATTTGATGGCAAATCAGTTCTTTCAAAATAGCTATAACAATGCTAGCAAGCTAGTTAGCCAGTGTGTTTTGATTTTAATACACCAACCATTTTTTGTTGTTGTTTCTACGGTATCCTGACCCATGAGGAGGACTGCAATAGATGGCAAGATGGCAGTGATGAACTCATCACTCAATCTGAGGAAATCTCAGAAGCTTTGTGCCCGGGTTTTATCATTGAGTGATTGGGTACTTAACAATGAACTTCATCTTGTACAAGACCGAGTCAATGGCTATGGAGAAGTTGTTCTCAGATGCCGGGGACAGCGAGGTGCCGGTGAGACGCCTTAAATAGAGAGTGAACTGTGCTGCCTTCCTGCCGTCTCCACCCTGTTGACAAACCCCTCCCTCTGTTCTGGCTGTGGGGATCCTTGGCCACTGTCGCCCCATCTGTAGGAGGCTTGAAACACCCAAAACGTTAAACTCTAGCTGGCAATTGTCATAGTCCAGACCACAGGAGGTTGGTGAGGAGAACGGGCTCATGATGGTAATGACTGGAGCGGAATGAGTGGGATGGTTTTAAATACATCAAACACATGGTTTCCAGGTATTGATGCCATTCCCTTTGCTCCGTTGCAGCTATTATTTTGAGCCGTTCTCCCCTCAGCAGCCTCCTGTGGTCCATACCTACTCTCTGTTATGTAGCACCTTCCTAATATTGAGTTGCACCCTCCTTAGCCCTCAGAACAGCCTCAATTCGTCGGGGCATGGACTCTACAAGGTGTCAAAAGCGTTCCACGGAGATGCTACCCCCTTTTGACTCCAGTGGGGGCTGTTTTGTTAGACTTCAGTGTGGCCTTTGACATTATTGATCATAGTCTGCTGCTGGCAAAACGTATGTGTTATCCTCCTGTCTCAGCCTCCAGTATTTATGCTGCAGTAGTTTATGTGTCGGGGGCTAGGGTCAGTTTGTTATATCTGGAGTACTTCTCCTGTCTTATCCGGTGTCCTGTGTGAATTTAAGTATGCTCTCTCTAATTTTCTCTTTCTCTCTTTCTTTCTCTCTCTCGGAGGACCTGAGCCCTCGGACCATGCCTCAGGACTACCTGACATGATGACTCCTTGCTGTCCCCAGTCCACCTGGCCGTGCTGCTGCTCCAGTTTCAACTGTTCTGCCTGTGATTATTATTATTTGACCATGCTGGTCATTTATGAACATTTGAACATCTTGGCCATGTTCTGTTATAATCTCCACCCGGCACAGCCAGAAGAGGACTGGCCACCCCAAATAGCCTGGTTCCTCTCTAGGTTTCTTCCTAGGTTTTGGCCTTTCTAGGAGTTTTCCCTAGCCACCGTGCTTCTACACCTGCATTGCTTGCTGTTTGGGGTTTTAGGCTGGGTTTCTGTACAGCACTTTGAGATATCAGCTGATGTACCAAGGGCTATATAAATACATTTGATTTGATTTGATGTGTTATGGTTTTACACCCCCTGCTATATTGTGGATAAAGAGTTACCTGTCTAACAGAACACTGAGGGTGTTCTTTAATGGAAGCTTCTTCTCCATAATCCAGGTAGAATCAGTCACTCCCCAAGGCAGCAGTCATTTCCCAAGGCAGCAGTCATTCCCCAAGGCAGCAGTCATTTCCCAAGGCAGCAGTCATTCCCCAAGGCAGCAGTCATTTCTCAAGGCAGCAGTCACTCCCCAAGGCAGCAGTCATTCCCCAAGGCAGCAGTCATTTCCCAAGGCAGCAGTCATTTCCCAAGGCAGCAGTCATTCCCCAAGGCAGCAGTGATTTCCCAAGGCAGCAGTCACTCCCCAAGGCAGCAGTCATTCCCCAAGGCAGCAGTCATTTCCCAAGGCAGCAGTCACTCCCCAAGGCAGCAGTCATTCCCCAAGGCAGCAGTCATTTCCCAAGGCAGCAGTCATTTCCCAAGGCAGCAGTCATTCCCCTAGGCAGCAGTAATTTCCCAAGGCAGCAGTCACTCCCCAAGGCAGCAGTCATTCCCCAAGGCAGCAGCCCATTACATTTTTCAATCTTTACTAACAACATGCCACTGACTTTGAGTAAAGCCAGTGTGTCTGTATGACGATGACTCAACACTATACACGTCAGCTACTACAGCGACTGAAATGACTGCAACACTTAACAAAGAGTTGTAGTTAGTTTCAGAGTGGGTGGCAAGGAATAAGTTAGTCCTAAATATGTCTAAAACTAAAAGTATTTGTATTTGCATAGTCCCCATGTATGTCTACATACTGACCACAGTCCCCATGCATGTCTACATACTGACCACAGTCCCCATGCATGTCTACATACTGACCACAGTCCCCATGCATGTCTACATACTGACCACAGTCCCCATGCATGTCTACATACTGACCACAGTCCCCATGCATGTCTACATACTGACCACAGTCCCCATGCATGTCTACATACTGACCACAGTCCCCATGCATGTCTACATACTGACCACAGTCCCCATGCATGTCTACATACTGACCACAGTCCCCATGCATGTCTACATACTGACCACAGTCCCCATGCATGTCTACATACTGACCACAGTCCCCATGCATGTCTACATACTGACCATAGTCCCCATGCATATATAATATATGTATTTTTAGAGGATATCATTGAGTTCCAAAGTTTTCTTCACACCGTTTTTGGGTGCATGTGGCCTGCTTTCAGTAGGTTTGTGCGTGCCTGTTATAGGAGCCTGTGTGTTTGTACATCTTCAGTCAGTTTGGGTGTATAGTCAGTTACAGTATGTACACAGCACCATTTGTGTTATTAGGACTTGGAGTGAGTGGGTTGTGTCTGTTTGACAGAGTCTGAGGGCATTGCTTATGTGTTTTCCCGCCTGTCTGCCTCTACCCTATAAAGCAGGAAAACAGGTTCTGTGCTCTGCGACCGACTTGAATCCCCTCCCTCCCTATAGCCTTTGGGATTGGTCAGAGTTGCAGGGGGAGGAGTTAATCGGCTCTCACTGTAAGACCTAATTGATTGAGACAGATAACTTCCAGTAATTCAGCTGATTACGCCTTTCACTCTCAAGGCTGGCAAGAGATGAACAACCTAGCAGGGCGGGAGGAGCCTGTCATTGGCCAGGCAGGGACAGCCTGAGGGGGGGAGATGCATACTGTTTTGTTTGAGCCCTTTTTTTCTAGAGCCGAGCAGCAAAGTGCTGATACTTGCTTTTCACATTCCATCGCAGAGCACGCGGTTCAGTGGAGCCATAAAACTGTGTCAGTTCAGTTCCACACAACCCTCCAGCTGCTATGTAAACTCAGCAAAAAAAGAAACGTCCTTTATTCAGGACCCTGTCTTTCAAAGATCATTCGTAAAAATCCAAATAACTTCACAGATCTTCATTGTAAAGGAATTAAACATAGTTTCCCATGCTTGTTCAATGAACCATAAACAATTCACGAACATGCACCTGTGGAATGGTCGTTAAGACACAGTTAAGTCATGAAAACTTAGGACACTAAAGAGGCCGTTCTGCTGACTCTGAAAAACACCAAAGGAAAGATGTGGCCAGGGCAATAAATTGCAATGTCCGTACTATGAGACGCCTAAGACAGCGCTACAGGGAGACAGGACAGACAGCTGATCATCTTCGCAGTGGCAGACCAAGTGTAACAATACCTGCACAGGATCGGTACATCCGAACATCACACCTGCGGGACAGGTACTGAATGGCAACAACAGCCCGAGTTACACCAAGAACGCACAATCCCTCCATCAGTGCTCAGACTGTCTGCAATAGGTTGAGAGAGGCTGGACTGAGGGCTTGTAGGCCTGTCGTAAGGCAGGTCCTCACCAGACAACACCGGCAACAACGTCGCCTATGGGCACAAACCCACCGTCGCTGGACCAGACAGGACTGGCAAAAAGTGCTCTTCACTGAAGAGTCGCAGGTTTTTCTCACCAGGGGTGGTGGTCGGATTCACCTTTATCATCAAAGGAATGAGCGTTACACGAGGCCTGTACTCTGGAGTGGGATCGATTTGGAGGTGGAGGGTCCGTCATGGTCTGGGGGCGGTGTGTCACAGCATCATCGGACTGAGCTTGTTGTCATCGCAGGCAATCTCAACGCTGTGTGTTACAGGGAAGACATCCTCCTCCCTCATGTGGTACCCTTCCTGCAGGCTCATCCTGACACGACCCTCCAGCATGACAATGCCACCAGCCATACTGCTAGTTTCTGTGTGTGATTTTCTGCAAGACAGGAATGTCAGTGTTCTGCCATGGCCAGCGAAGAACCCGGATCTCAATCCCATTGAGCACATCTGGGACCTGTTGGATCGGAGGTTGAGGGCTAGGGCCATTCCCCCCAGAAATGTCTGGGAACTTGCAGGTGCCTTGGTGGAAGAGTGGGATAACATCTCACAGCAAGAACTGGCAAATCTGGTGCAGTCCATGAGAAGTACTGCAGTACTTAATGCAGCTGGTGGCCACACCAGATACTTTTGATTTTGACCCCCCCCCACCCCCCTCCCCCCTTTGTTCAGGGACACATATTCCATTTCTGTTAGTCACATGTCTGTGGAACTTGTTCAGTTTATGTCTCAGTTGTTGAATCTTGTTACGTTCATACAAATATTTACACATGATAAGTTTGCTGAAAATAAACACAGTTGAGAGGGAGAGGACGTTTCTTTTTTGCTGAGTTTATTCAATCTGCCCATGTTACCTTTGATGGAAGAGGTTTTCCCCTAAGTAGTTATAGAATAAGTCCATTAATGTACAGCACTGTGCTATCTCACCAGGATTCACATTTATCATAAACATAAGTATCAAACATCCAGAAATGGCTTTTTGAACAAACAAAACACCCTTGCCCAGACCCACCCCACCTAACCCCATCCCAACCCCACCCCAGCTAACCCCATCCCAGCCCCACCCCACCTAACCCCATCCCAGCCCCACCCCACCTAACCCCATCCCAGCCCCACCCCACCTAACCCCATCCCAGCCCTCTCTATACCACTCTATCCCAGCCCTCACTATACCACTCTATCCCATCCCAGCCCTCTCTATACCACTCTATCCCAGCCCTCACTATACCACTCTATCCCATCCCAGCCCTCACTATACCACTCTATCCCAGCCCAGCCCTCACTATACCAATCTATCCCATCCCAGCCATCTCTATACCACTCCATCCCAGCCCTCTCTATACCACTCTATCCCAGCCCTCACTATACCACTCTATCCCAGCCCTCTCTATACCACTCTATCCCAGCCCAGCCCCACCCCACCTAACCCCATCCCAGCCCTCTCTATACCACTCTATCCCAGCCCAGCCCTCACTATACCACTCTATCCCAGCCCAGCCCTCTCTATACCACTCTATCCCAGCCCAGCCTTCTCTATATCACTCTATCCCAGCCCAGCCCTCACTATACCACTCTATCCCAGCCCTCTCTATACCACTCTATCCCAGCCCTCTCTATACCACTCTATCCCAGCCCTCTCTATACCACTCTATCCCATCCCAGCCCTCTCTATACCACTCTATCCCAGCCCAGCCCTCTCTATACCACTCTATCCCAGCCCAGCCCTCTCTATACCACTCTATCCCAGCCCAGCCCTCTCTATATCACTCTATCCCAGCCCTCTCTATACCACTCTATCCCAGCCCAGCCCTCTCTATACCACTCTATCCCATCCCAGCCCTCACTATACCACTCTATCCCAGCCCAGCCCTCACTATACCAATCTATCCCATCCCAGCCATCTCTATACCACTCTATCCCAGCCCTCTCTATACCACTCTATCCCAGCCCTCACTATACCACTCTATCCCAGCCCTCTCTATACCACTCTATCCCAGCCCAGCCCCACCCCACCTAACCCCATCCCAGCCCTCTCTATACCACTCTATCCCAGCCCAGCCCTCTCTATACCACTCAATCCCAGCCCAGCCCTACCTATACCACTCTATCCCAGCCCTCTCTACACCACTCTATCCTAGTCCAGCCCTCTCTATACCACTCTATCCCAGCCCTCTCTATACCACTCTATCCGAGCCCTCACTATACCACTCTATCCCAGCCCTCTCTATACCACTCTATCCCAGCCCAGCCCTCACTATACCACTCTATCCCAGCCCAGCCCTCTCTATACCACTCTATCCCAGCCCAGCCTTCTCTATACCACTCTATCCCAGCCCAGCCCTCACTATACCACTCTATCCCAGCCCTCTCTATACCACTCTATCCCAGCCCTCTCTATACCACTCTATCCCAGCCCTCTCTATACCACTCTATCCCATCCCAGCCCTCTCTATACCACTCTATCCCAGCCCAGCCCTCTCTATACCACTCTATCCCAGCCCAGCCCTCTCTATACCACTCTATCCCAGCCCTCTCTATACCACTCTATCCCAGCCCAGCCCTCTCTATACCACTCTATCCCAGCCCAGCCCTCTCTATATCACTCTATCCCAGCCCTCTCTATACCACTCTATCCCAGCCCAGCCCTCTCTGTACCACTCTATCCCATCCCAGCCCTCACTATACCACTCTATCCCAGCCCAGCCCTCACTATACCAATCTATCCCATCCCAGCCATCTCTATACCACTCTATCACAGCCCTCTCTATACCACTCTATCCCAGCCCTCACTATACCACTCTATCCCAGCCCTCTCTATACCACTCTATCCCAGCCCAGCCCCACCCCACCTAACACCATCCCAGCCCTCTCTATACCACTCTATCCCAGCCCAGCCCTCTCTATACCACTCTATCCCAGGCCAGCCCTACCTATACCACTCTATCCCAGCCCTCTCTACACCACTCTATCCTAGTCCAGCCCTCTCTATACCACTCTATCCCAGCCCTCTCTATACCACTCTATCCCAGCCCAGCCCTCACTATACCACTCTATCCCAGCCCTCTCTATACCACTCTATCCCATCCCAGCCCTCACTATACCACTCTATCCCAGCCCAGCCCTCTCTATACCACTCTATCCCAGCCCCGCCCTCTCTATACCACTCTATCCCAGCCTAGCCCTCACTATACCACTCTATCCCAGCCCTCTCTATACCACTCTATTCCAGCCCTCTCTATACCACTCTATCCCATCCCAGCCCTCTCTATACCACTCTATCCCAGCCCAGCCCTCTCTATACCACTCTATCCCAGCCCTCTCTATACCACTCTATCCCAGCCCAGCCCTCTCTATACCACTCTATCCCAGCCCAGCCCTCACTATACCACTCTATCCCAGCATTCTCTACACCACTCTATCCTAGCCCAGCCCTCTCTATACCACTCTATCCCAGCCCAGCCCTCACTATACCACTCTATCCCAGCACTCTCTATACCACTCTATCCCAGCCCAGCCCTCTCTATACCACTCTATCCCAGCCCTATCTATACCACTCTATACAGCCCTCTCTATACCACTCTATACAGCCCTCTCTATACCACTCTATCCCATCCCAGCCCTCACTATACCACTCTATCCCAGCCCAGCCCTCTCTATACCACTCTATCCCAGCCCAGCCCTCTCTATACCACTCTATCCCAGCCCTCTCTATACCACTCTATCCCATCCCAGCCCTCTCTATACCACTCTATCCCAGCCCAGCCCTCTCTATACCACTCTATCCCAGCCCAGCCCTCTCTATACCACTCTATCCCAGCCCTCTCTATACCACTCTATCCCAGCCCAGCCCTCTCTATACCACTCTATCCCAGCCCAGCCCTCTCTATATCACTCTATCCCAGCCCTCTATATACCACTCTATCCCAGCCCAGCCCTCTCTATACCACTCTATCCCAGGCCAGCCCTACCTATACCACTCTATCCCAGCCCTCTCTACACCACTCTATCCTAGTTCAGCCCTCTCTATACCACTCTATCCCAGCCTAGCCCTCACTATACCACTCTATCCCAGCCCTCTCTATACCACTCTATCCCAGCCCAGCCCTCACTATACCACTCTATCCCAGCCCTCTCTATATCACTCTATCCCATCCCAGCCCTCACTATACCACTCTATCCCAGCCCAGCCCTCTCTATACCACTCTATCCCAGCCCAGCCCTCTCTATACCACTCTATCCCAGCCTAGCCCTAACTATACCACTCTATCCCAGCCCTCTCTATACCACTCTATTCCAGCCCTCTCTATACCACTCTATCCCATCCCAGCCCTCTCTATAACACTCTATCCCAGCCCAGCCCTCTCTATACCACTCTATCCCAGCCCTCTCTATACCACTCTATCCCAGCCCAGCCCTCTCTATACCACTCTATCCCAGCCCAGCCCTCACTATACCACTCTATCCCAGCCCTCTCTACACCACTCTATCCTAGCCCAGCCCTCTCTATACCACTCTATCCCAGCCCAGCCCTCACTATACCACTCTATCCCAGCCCTCTCTATACCACTCTATCCCAGGCCAGCCCTCACTATACCACTCTATCCCAGCCCTCTCTATACCACTCTATCCCAGCCCAGCTCTCACTATACCACTCTATCCCAGCCCTCTCTATACCACTCTATCCCAGCCCTATCTATACCACTCTATCCCAGCCCTCTCTATACCACTCTATCCCATCCCAGCCCTCACTATACCACTCTATCCCATCCCAGCCCTCTCTATACCACTCTATCCCAGCCCAGCCCTCTCTATACCACTCTATCCCAGCCCTCTCTATACCACTCTATCCCATCCCAGGCCTCTCTATACCACTCTATCCCAGCCCAGCCCTCTCTATACCACTCTATCCCAGCCCAGCCCTCTCTATACCACTCTATCCCAACCCAGCCCTCTCTATACCACTCTATCCCAGCCCAGCCCTCTCTATACAACTCTATCCCATCCCAGCCCTCTCTATATCACTCTATCCCAGCCCTCTCTATACCACTCTATCCCAGCCCAGCCCTCTCTATACCACTCTATCCCAGCCCAGCCCTACCTATACCACTCTATCCCAGCCCTCTCTACACCACTCTATCCTAGTCCAGCCCTCTCTATACCACTCTATCCCAGCCCAGCCCTCACTATACCACTCTATACCAGCCCTCTCTATACCACTCTATCCCAGCCCAGCCCTCACTATACCACTCTATCCCAGCCCTCTCTATATCACTCTATCCCATCCCAGCCCTCACTATACCACTCTATCCCAGCCCAGCCCTCTCTATACCACTCTATCCCAGCCCAGCCCTCTCTATACCACTCTATCCCAGCCTAGCCCTCACTATACCACTCTATCCCAGCCCTCTCTATACCACTCTATTCCAGCCCTCTCTATACCACTCTATCCCAGCCCAGCCCTCTCTATACCACTCTATCCCAGCCCAGCCCTCTCTATACCACTCTATCCCAGCCCTCTCTATACCCATCTATCCCAGCCCAGCCCTCTCTATACCACTCTATCCCAGCCCAGCCCTCACTATACCACTCTATCCCAGCCCTCTCTATACCACTCTATCCCAGTCCAGCCCTCACTATACCACTCTATCCCAGCCCTCTCTATACCACTCTATCCCAGCCCAGCCCTCACTATACCACTCTATCCCAGCCCTCTCTATACCACTCTATCCCAGCCCGCTCTATACCACTCTATCCCAGCCCTCTCTATACCACTCTATACAGCCCTCTCTATACCACTCTATCCCATCCCAGCCCTCACTATACCACTCTATCCCAGCCCAGCCCTCTCTATGCCACTCTATCCCAGCCCAGCCCTCTCTATACCACTCTATCCCAGCCCTCTCTATACCACTCTATCCCAGCCCTCTCTATACCACTCTATCCCAGCCCAGCCCTCTCTATACCACTCTATCCCAGCCCTCTCAATACCACTCTATCCCAGCCCAGCCCTCTCTATACCACTCTATCCCAGCCCAGCCCTCTCTATACCACTCTATCCCAGCCCAGCCATCTCTATACTACTCTATCCCAGCCCAGCCCTCTCCATACCACTCTATCCCAGCCCAGCCCTCTCTATACCACTCTATCCCAGCCCAGCCCTCTCTATACCACTCTATCCCAGCCCTCTCTATACCACTCTATCCCAGCCCAGCCCTCTCTATACCACTCTATCCCAGCCCAGCCATCTCTATACCACTCTATCCCAGCCCTCTCTATACCACTCTATCCCAGCCCTCTCTATACCACTCTATCCAGCCCAGCCCTCTCTATACCACTCTATACAGCCCTCTCTATACTACTCTATCCCAGCCCAGCCCTCTCTATACCACTCTATCCCAGCCCAGCCCTCTCTATACCACTCTATCCCAGCCCAGCCCTCTCTATACCACTCTATCCCATCCCAGCCCTCTCTATACTACTCTATCCCAGCCCAGCCCTCTCTATACCACTCTATACAGCCCTCTCTATACTACTCTATCCCAGCCCAGCCCTCTCTATACCACTCTATCCCAGCCCTCTCTATACCACTCTATCCCAGCCCTCTCTATACCACTCTATCCCAGCCCAGCCCTCACTATACCACTCTATCCCAGCCCAGCCCTCTCTATACCACTCTATCCCAGCCCTATCTATACTACTCTATCCCAGCCCAGCCCTCTCTATACCACTCTATCCCAGCCCAACCCTCTCTATACCACTCTATCCCAGCCCTCTCTATACCACTCTATCCCAGCCCAGCCCTCTCTATACCACTCTATCCCAGCCCAGCCCTCTCTATACCACTCTATCCCAGCCTTCTCTATACTACTCTATCCCAGCCCAGCCCTCTCTATACCACTCTATCCCAGCCCAGCCCTACCCATACCACTCTATCCCAGCCCTCTCTACACCACTCTATCCTAGTCCAGCCCTCTCTATACCACTCTATCCCAGCCCAGCCCTCACTATACCACTCTATCCCAGCCCTCTCTAAACCACTCTATCCCAGCCCAGCCCTCACTATACCACTCTATCCCAGCCCTCTCTATATCACTCTATCCCATCCCAGCCCTCACTATACCACTCTATCCCAGCCCAGCCCTCTCTATACCACTCTATCCCAGCCCAGCCCTCTCTATACCACTCTATCCCAGCCCTCTCTATACCACTCTATTCCAGCCCTCTCTATACCACTCTATCCCATCCCAGCCCTCTCTATACCACTCTATCCCAGCCCAGCCCTCTCTATACCACTCTATCCCAGCCCTCTCTATACCACTCTATCCCAGCCCAGCCCTCTCTATACCACTCTATCCCAGCCTAGCCCTCACTATACCACTCTATCCCAGCCCTCTCTACACCACTCTATCCTAGCCCAGCCCTCTCTATACCACTCTATCCCAGCCCATTCCTCACTATACCACTCTATCCTAGCCCAGCCCTCTCTATACCACTCTATCCCAGCCCAGCCCTCACTATACCACTCTATCCCAGCCCTCTCTATACCACTCTATCCCAGCCCTCTCTATACCACTCTATCCCAGCCCTCTCTATACCACTCTATACAGCCCTCTCTATACCACTCTATCCCATCCCAGCCCTCTCTATACCACTCTATCCCAGCCCAGCCCTCTCTATACCACTCTATCCCAGCCCAGCCCTCTCTATACCACTCTATCCCAGCCCTCTCTATACCACTCTACCCCAGCCCAGCCCTCTCTATACCACTCTATCCCAGCCAAGCCCTCTCTATACCACTCTATCCCAGCCCTCACTATACCACTCTATCCCAGCCCAGCCCTCTCTATACCACTCTATCCCAGCCCAGCCCTGTCTATACCACTCTATCCCAGCCCAGCCCTCTCTATACTACTCTATCCCAGCCCAGCCCTCTCCATACCACTCTATCCCAGCCCAGCCCTCTCTATACCACTCTATCCCAGCCCAGCCCTCTCTATACCACTCTATCCCAGCCCTCTCTATACCACTCTATCCCAGCCCAGCCCTCTCTATACCACTCTATCCCAGCCCAGCCCTCTCTATACCACTCTATCCCTGCCCTCTCTATACCACTCTATCCCAGCCCAGCCATCTCTATACCACTCTATCCCAGCCCTCTCTATACCACTCTATCCCAGCCCTCTCTATACCACTCTATCCCATCCCAGCCCTCTCTATACCACTCTATACAGCCCTCTCTATACTACTCTATCCCAGCCCAGCCCTCTCTATACCACTCTATCCCAGCCCAGCCCTCTCTATACCACTCTATCCCAGCCCAGCCCTCTCTATACCACTCTATCCCATCCCAGCCCTCTCTATACTACTCTATCCCAGCCCAGCCCTCTCTATACCACTCTATACAGCCCTCTCTATACTACTCTTTCCCAGCCCAGCCCTCTCTATACCACTCTATCCCAGCCCTCTCTATACCACTCTATCCCAGCCCTCTCTATACCACTCTATCCCAGCCCAGCCCTCACTATACCACTCTATCCCAGCCCAGCCCTCTCTATACCACTCTATCCCAGCCCTATCTATACTACTCTATCCCAGCCCAGCCCTCTCTATACCACTCTATCCCAGCCCAGCCCTCTCTATACCACTCTATCCCAGCCCTCTCTATACCACTCTATCCCAGCCCAGCCCTCTCTATACCACTCTATCCCAGCCCAGCCCTCTCTATACCACTCTATCCCAGCCCTCTCTATACCACTCTACCCCAGCCCAGCCCTCTCTATACCACTCTATCCCAGCCCAGCCCTCTCTATACCACTCTATCCCAGCCCTCACTATACCACTCTATCCCAGCCCAGCCCTCTCTATACCACTCTATCCCAGCCCAGCCCTCTCTATACCACTCTATCCCAGCCCAGCCCTCTCTATACTACTCTATCCCAGCCCAGCCCTCTCCACACCACTCTATCCCAGCCCAGCCCTCTCTATACCACTCTATCCCAGCCCAGCCCTCTCTATACCACTCTATCCCAGCCCTCTCTATACCACTCTATCCCAGCCCAGCCCTCTCTATACCACTCTATCCCAGCCCAGCCCTCTCTATACCACTCTATCCCTGCCCTCTCTATACCACTCTATCCCAGCCCAGCCATCTCTATACCACTCTATCCCAGCCCTCTCTATACCACTCTATCCCAGCCCTCTCTATACCACTCTATCCAGCCCAGCCCTCTCTATACCACTCTATACAGCCCTCTCTATACTACTCTATCCCAGCCCAGCCCTCTCTATACCACTCTATCCCAGCCCAGCCCTCTCTATACCACTCTATCCCAGCCCAGCCCTCTCTATACCACTCTATCCCATCCCAGCCCTCTCTATACTACTCTATCCCAGCCCAGCCCTCTCTATACCACTCTATACAGCCCTCTCTATACTACTCTATCCCAGCCCAGCCCTCTCTATACCACTCTATCCCAGCCCTCTCTATACCACTCTATCCCAGCCCTCTCTATACCACTCTATCCCAGCCCAGCCCTCACTATACCACTCTATCCCAGCCCAG
>NC_048574.1:10887675-11052675 GCF_013265735.2 Oncorhynchus mykiss | reverse complement strand
GACGGGGTGGAGGAGAGGGTGGAGACTGGGTGGAGGAGAGGGTGGAGACTGGGTGGAGGAGAGGGTGGAGACTGGGTGGAGGAGAGGGTGGAGACTGGGTGGAGGAGAGGGTGGAGACTGGGTGGAGGAGAGGGTGGAGACTGGGTGGAGGAGAGGGTGGAGACTGGGTGGAGGAGAGGGTGGAGACTGGGTGGAGGAGAGGGTGGAGACTGGGTGGAGGAGAGGGTGGAGACTGGGTGGAGGGCAGTGTGGAGACGGGGTGGAGGAGAGGGTGGAGACTGGGTGGAGGAGAGGGTGGAGACTGGGTGGAGGAGAGGGTGGAGACTGGGTGGAGGAGAGGGTGGAGACTGGGTGGAGGAGAGGGTGGAGACTGGGTGGAGGAGAGGGTGGAGACTGGGTGGAGGGCAGTGTGGAGACTGGGTGGAGGAGAGGGTGGAGACTGGGTGGAGGAGAGGGTGGAGACTGGGTGGAGGAGAGGGTGGAGACTGGGTGGAGGAGAGGGTGGAGACTGGGTGGAGGAGAGGGTGGAGACAGGGTGGAGGGGAGAGTGGAGACTGGGTGGAGGGGTGGGTGGAGACTGGGTGGAGGGGAGGGTGGAGACTGGGTGGAGGGGAGGGTGAGACTGGGGGAGGGGAGAGTGGAGACTGGGGGAGAGGAGGGCGGAGACTGGGGAGGGGAGAGTAGAGACTGGGTAGGGGAGAGGGGAGACTGGGGGGGGGGAGAGTGGAGACTGGGGGAGGGGAGAGTGGAGACTGGGGAGGGGAGAGTGGAGACTGGGTGGAGGGGGAGGGGAGAGGGGAGACTCGGGGAGGGGAGAGTGGAGACTGGGGTGAGGGGGAGGGGAGAGTGGAGACTGGGGGAGGGGAGAGTGGAGAATGGATGGAGGGGAGAGTGGAGACTGGGTGGAGGGGAGGGTGGAGACTGGGGAGGGGAGGGTGGAGACTGGGGAGGGGAGAGTGGAGACTGGGTGGAGGGGAGGGTGGAGACTGGGTGGAGGGGAGAGTGGAGACTGGGGGGGGGTGGGGGAGGGGAGGTGGAGGGGAGAGGGGAGACTGGGGGAGGGGAGATTGGAGACTGGGTGGAGGGGAGGGTGGAGACTGGGTGGAGGAGAGGGTGGAGACTGGGGGAGGGGAGGGTGGAGACTGGGTAGGGGAGAGTAGAGACTTGGGAAGGGGAGAGTGGAGACTGGGGGAGGGGAGAGTGGAGACTGGGTGGAGGGAAGAGTGGAGACTGGGGGAGGGGAGGGTGGAGACTTGGTGGAGGAGAGGGTGGAGACTGGGGGAGGGGAGGGTGGAGACTGGGGAGGGGAGGGTGGAGACTGGGTGGAGGGGGGGAGAGGGGAGACTGGGGGAGGGGAGAGTGGAGACTGGGTGGAGGGGAGGGTGGAGACTGGGTGGAGGGGAGGGTGGAGACTGGGGAGGGGAGAGTGGAGACTGGGGAGGGAAGAGTGGAGACTGGGGGAGGGGAGGGTGGAGAATGGGTGGAGGGGAGGGTGGAGACTGGGTAGAGGGGAGAGGGGAGACTGGGTGGAGGGGAGAGTGGAGACTGGGGGAGGGGAGGGTGGAGACTGGGTGGAGGAGAGGGTGGAGACTGGGGGAGGGGAGGGTGGAGACTGGGGAGGGAGAGGGGAGACTGGGTGGAGGGGGGGGAGAGGGGAGACTGGGGGAGGGGAGAGTGGAGACTGGGGAGGGGAGAGTGGAGACTGGGGAGGGGAGAGTGGAGACTGGGTGGAGGGGAGAGGGGAGACTGGGGGAGGGGAGAGTGGAGACTGGGGTGAGGGGGAGGGGAGACTGGAGACTGGGGGAGGGGAGAGTGGAGACTGGGGGAGGGGAGAGTGGAGACTGGGTGGAGGGGAGGGTGGAGACTGGGTGGAGGGGAGGGTGGAGACTGGGGAGGGGAGAGTGGAGACTGGGGAGGGAAGAGTGGAGACTGGGGGAGGGGAGGGTGGAGACTGGGTGGAGGGGAGGGTGGAGACTGGGTAGAGGGGAGAGTGGAGACTGGGTGGAGGGGAAGGTGGAGACTGGGGAGGGAGAGGGGAGACTGGGTGGAGGGGGGGGAGAGGGGAGACTGGGGAGGGGAGAGTGGAGACTGGGGAGGGGAGAGTGGAGACTGGGGAGGGGAGAGTGGAGACTGGGTGGAGGGGAGAGGGGAGACTGGGGGAGGGGAGAGTGGAGACTGGGGTGAGGGGGAGGGGAGACTGGAGACTGGGGGAGTGGAGAGTGGAGACTGGGTGGAGGGGAGGGTGGAGACTGGGTGGAGGGGAGGGTGGAGACTGGGGAGGGGAGAGTGGAGACTGGGGAGGGAAGAGTGGAGACTGGGGGAGGGGAGGGTGGAGACTGGGTGGAGGGGAGGGTGGAGACTGGGTAGAGGGGAGAGTGGAGACTGGGTGGAGGGGAAGGTGGAGACTGGGGAGGGAGAGGGGAGACTGGGTGGAGGGGGGGGAGAGGGGAGACTGGGGAGGGGAGAGTGGAGACTGGGGAGGGGAGAGTGGAGACTGGGGAGGGGAGAGTGGAGACTGGGTGGAGGGGAGAGGGGAGACTGGGGGAGGGGAGAGTGGAGACTGGGGTGAGGGGGAGGGGAGAGTGGAGACTGGGGGAGGGGAGAGTGGAGACTGGATGGAGGGGAGAGTGGAGACTGGGTGGAGGGGAGGGTGGAGACTGGGGAGGGGAGGGTGGAGACTGTGGAGGGGAGAGTGGAGACTGGGGAGGGGAGGGGAGGGTGGAGACTGGGGAGGGGAGAGTGGAGACTGGGGAGGGGAGACTGGAGACTGGGGAGGGGAGGGGAGGGGAGGGTGGAGACTGGGGAGGGGAGAGTGGAGACTGGGGAGGGGAGACTGGAGACTGGGTGGACGGGGAGGGGAGAGGGAAGACTGGGGAGGGGGAGTGGAGACTGGGGAGAGGAGGGTGGAGACTGGGTGGAGGGGAGAGGAGAGACTGGGTGGAGGGGAGGCCTCTCAAATATTAGTCTCCTGCCCCTGATCATGTATTTATTGGACACTGAGTAAAGAGGAAGGAGTCTCAAATTGCCCCTACTGAAAAAAACTCAATCACATTTCACAGCCAGCCTTTAATGTCAACCCCCACACTAGCATAGAAACACACACATACACTACATACACACCTGCACACATTTTGTAAATCCCATCGGCCTTGGCTCGCCGGCTCAATTGAATTACTGTTATGGTACACCCCTAGATGGGAGTGATGCCCTGTCTGCCTATCATGAACCACACCCCATATGAAAGCCCTTCACTGGAGCACAACCACACAACCACACAACCAAACACACACACACACACACACAACCAAACACACACACACACACACAACCAAACACACACAACCACTCAACCAAACACACACACACACAACCACACAACCAAACACACACACACACAACCAAACACACACAACCACACAACCAAACACACACAACCACACAACCAAACACACACAACCACACAACCAAACACACACAACCACACAACCACACAACCAAACACACACAACCACACAACCAAACACACACACACACAACCAAACACACACAACCACTCAACCAAACACACACAAACACACAACCAAACACACACAACCACACAACCAAACACACACAACCACACAACCAAACACACACACACACAACCAAACACACACACACAACCAAACACACACAACCACTCAACCAAACACACACAAACACACAACCAAACACACACAACCACACAACCAAACACACACACAACCAAACACACACAACCACACAACCAAACACACACAACCACACAACCACACAACCAAACACACACAACCACACAACCACACAACCAAACACACACAACCACACAACCAAACACACACAACCACACAACCACACAACCAAACACACACAACCACACAACCAAACACACACACACACACAACCAAACACACACAACCACTCAACCAAACACACACAAACACACAACCAAACACACACAACCACACAACCAAACACACACAACCACACAACCACACAACCAAACACACACAACCACACAACCAAACACACACAACCACACAACCACACAACCAAACACACACAACCACACAACCAAACACACACACACACAACCAAACACACACAACCACTCAACCAAACACACACAAACACACAACCAAACACACACAACCACACAACCAAACACACACAACCACACAACCAAACACACACACACACATAACCACACAACCAAACACACACAACCACACAACCAAATACACACGACCAAACACACAAGACCAAACACACACACACACACACACAGACACACGCATGACCAAACCCAAACGCATGACCATACCCGCACTCACCCACTGACAGACAACCAAAAACACAGACACACACACACCACCACTGCCTCCCATTAAAGGCAAGCCTCCCATTATGGCAAACACCTACAGGCCATATTGATTCCCCTCAGGCTCTGACTCATACTGTTTGGCTGGAGAGATGTTAGATCCCATGCTATTGATTTCCACTGTGCAGATTGCTGGCCTGCATCACACTGTTATTTCGCTCGTGTCGTGCTTGTGTGTTAGGCAAATGGAAGAGGAGATGAATGGACCGGTCACGGCTCCTGTATTGAAACAGAAACTACCAGTCCACTGCGTTACAGAGGCAGGCAGAGAGGGCCGGAAGCAGAGGAAGAGGCCAACTAAATAATGAATCAACACACGCAGACAGGCTGAAAGAGACGAGAGCGTACTGAAATACTGCAGCGAGTTAAACACATCCTATTCTCCCAGACTCAAAGGCCGTTTTACATCACAACAACCTGATTAACATTGGAACCAGCGACACGTTTCCGAACTCACAATTACGTAAATGTGGAGCTTTAATCAGCCTAGCAGATCTATTGAGGCAGATGTGCACAGCAGTTGCAGCAGTTCTGAGAGGAGAGGAGAAGAGAGGACAGGAGAGGAGAGGGGAGGGGAGGGTAGGAGAGGAGAGGAGAGGAGAAGAGAGGAGAGGAGAGGAGAGGAGAGGAGAGGAGAGGAGAGGAGAGGAGAGGAGAGGAGAGGAGAGGAGAGGAGAGGAGAGGAGAGGAGAGGAGAGGAGAGGAGAGGAGAGGAGAGGACCCAGAGCCACTCTGCTGTTCTGTTCTGTTCTGTTCTGAGAGGAGAGGAGAGGAGAGGAGAGGAGAGGAGAGGAGAGGAAAAACACACTTGGTCTTTCCCCAGAGCCACTCTGCTGTTCTGAGCCCAAGGTGAAGGGGTTTCCACTCCCTCTCACACTACATCCCTAACCCACCCACACCCACCCTCACCCACCCACACCCACCCTCACCACACTCACCCACCCTCACCCACACTCACCACGCTCCGCATGGGGGCACAGCCTTCACTACGCCAGCCTGGAGGACAAGGGAGAGCAGAACCCATGCCCCCCCATGCTCATGCCAGACACAGAGAATTTACTCATAGACACACTTTCACGCTCTCCACATACGCTGCTACTCTGTTTATTATCTATCCTGATTGCCTAGTCACTTTTACCCCTACCTAATTGTACATATTACCTCAATCACCTCAACTACCTCGTACATCTGCACATTGTTTCAGAACTCCTTTATATAGTCTCGTTATTGCTATTTTATTGTGTTACTATCTCTATTTTCATTTGTTGCAAATTGTTCTTACTTTTTAACTGTGCCTTGTTGGGAAAGGGCTCATAAGTAAGCATTTCATGATAAAGTCTAGAGCTGTTGAATTCGGCACGTGACAAATAGATTTGATACTAGCCGGCGATGGTTCATTAATATGACCATGTAACGGAGATGTATAATGTATGCCTGCTTCTGTCTTCTATTGATGGGTCTGCCTTGTGCCTCTCATATTCCCAGGGTCCAATCCACAAACTGTGCCACAAGCTTCTTGATGTACGCTGTTGCTTTGAGGATTCTGTAAATCATGGAGAGATGGGAGAGATTGGAGAGCCCATCCCCCTCTCATTGAGAGCCTATCCCCCTCTCATTGGAGAGCCTATCCCCCTCTCATTGGAGAGCCTATCCCCCCTCTCATTGGAGAGCCTATCCCCCTCTCATTGGAGAGCCTATCCCCCTCTCATTGGAGAGCCTATCCCCCTCTCATTGGAGAGCCTATCCCCCCTCTCATTGGAGAGCCTATCCCCCTCTCATTGGAGAGCCTATCCCCCTCTCATTGGAGAGCCTATCCCCCTCTCATTGGAGAGCCTATCCCCCCTCTCATTGGAGAGCCTATCCCCCTCTCATTGGAGAGCCTATCCCCCTCTCATTGGAGAGCCTATCCCCCCTCTCATTGGAGAGCCTATCCCCCCTCTCACTAGTCTAATGTACGTATATCATGAATGTTTTGTAATTCGATCTCCCCACCCGTTTTATGAGCTGAAAAATAAGCAGTTGATGAGCTCTGCATGCTTGGTGACGTCTACCACACAGAGACTGACTTCTGGCTGATAATGTTCACAATGCCGGGGCCTTTTTTTCCATAATGATGCATAACGCTTGTCTTCTAATGTTCTGTATGAAACCCCTACTAAATCAGTCACATAACCACCCTGATGTTGGAGCTAAATTCAAGAGGTTCAATAATGAACATGATTCAACCCATGTCGATACATACCAGTACTTGGAACCAGGTAATACTGTAGTGTATAGGTGGTCAAATTGAGTCACCATAAGCCTAGGGTGTATCTACAAGTCGATGGCTGTTAACGTGACTGAGAATTCCTCAGCTGTTTCCTACACCTAGAGCCACAGATCTAGAACATATACCTTCCTGCAGTAAAAATCTAGGAGTTGTCTCTTCCCTCCTGACTCCTGAGTGGCTGAAACTGCATTAATGGGGAAGGATCACCAGACACCTAGAAAAAAGGGATCATGTTTAGGGACCAATCATATTGGTGTGACAAACTGGTGGCACACACATGCATGGAGTGTGTCCCTGGTGTTAAAGAGATAGAAAAGTGACACCCTGATAAGTTCCCATTTCAATCTTCCTTTTGAATATGAAAGCCTTTCGCATTCATCATTCTCTCTCCATAAAGTCTGCCCGCCGTCTCTCTCTTTCACTTCCCCTCGATATCATCCAGCCACTGTTCTATCTAGCTTTCTTTCTCCTTCTAAGAAAGTCAATGCATGTTTAGTTGATCAAGACTCTGTTGTAGGTAATGAATCTGAGAAGTAGGAAGGTAGAACAGGCTAGAGAAGGCAGCAGGAGGAGGAGGAAGAGGAGGAGGAGGAAGAGGAGGAGGGGGGACTAGAGGTCAACAGAAGGAGAGGCAGATGCTTGTGCCTCAGATGCCTCTGAGCGAATAATTATCCTGACGATATTCGCAGATAGCGGCACGACGCAAGGGGGAGGGCATCAGGATTTGAAGAAAACGTCACAGCACAGAGAGAGAGGGGGATCGAAAGGAGAGAGAGAGAGGCTTTTAATTATAGAGGGATATGCTGCCTGCCTCCCACGCACGCTCTCTCTCTCTTCCTCTTAATATCTCCCCTGCTCTCTCTCTCAATTCAATTCAATTCAATTCAAGGGGCTTTATTGGCATGAGAAACATATAACATAACATTGCCAAAGCAAGTGAAGTACATAATATACAAAAGTGAAATAAACAATAAAAATAAACAGTAAACATTACACTCGCAGAAATTCCCAAAAGAGTAAAGACATTACAAACGTCATATTATGTATATTTACAGTGCTGAAACGATGTGCAAATGGTTAAAGTACAAAAGGGAAAGTAAATAAACATAAATATGGGTTGTATTTACAATGGTGTTTGTTCTTCACTGGTTGACCTTTTCTTGTAGCAACAGGTCACAAATCTTGCTGCTGTGATGGCACACTGTGGTATTTCAACTAGTAGATATGGGAGTTTATCAAAATCGGGTTTGTTTTCAAATTCTTTGTGGATCTGTGTAATCTGAGGGATATATGTGTCTCTAATATGGTCATACATTTGGCAGGAAGTTAGGAAGTGCAGCTCAGTTTCCACCTCATTTTGTGGGCAGTGTGCACATAGCCTGTCTTCTCTTGAGAGCCAGGTCTGCCTACGGCGACCTTTCTCAATAGCAAGGCTATGCTCACTGAGTCTGTACATAGTCAAAGCTTTCCTTAAGTTTGGGTCAGTCACAGTGGTCAGGTATTCTGCCACTGTGTACTCTCTGTTTAGGGACAAATAGCATTCTAGTTTGATCTGTTTTTTAATTCTTTCCAATGTGTCAAGTGATTATCTTTTTGTTTTCTCATGATTTGGTTGGATCTAATTGTGTTACTGTCCTGGGGCTCTGTGGGGTCTCTTTGTGTTTGTGAACAGAGCCCCAGGAACAGCTTGCTAAGGGGACTCTTCTCCAGGGTCATCTCTCTGTAGGTGATGGCTTTGTTATGGAAGGTTTGGGAATCGCTTACTTTTAGGTAGTTGTAGATTTTAACGTCTCTTTTCTGGATTTTTATCATTAGCAGGCATTCGCCTAATTCTACTCTGCATGCATTATTTGGTGTTTTACGGTAATAACCTGCCCAGGGACTGCGGTTGAAAATTAGCCGACTGGCTAAAACCGGCACTTTTACTAACATGTTAATTAATGTGCACTGTCCCTGTAAAAAAATAAAAAATACTCAAACTCAAACTCAAACTTTGTACCGAGAGGATATTTTTGCAGAATTCTCAATTTGATATTTGTCCCATTTTGTGAATTCTTGGTTGGTGAGAGGACCCCAAACCTCACAACCATAAAGGGCAATGAGTTCTATAACTAATTCAAGTATTTTTAGCCAGATCCTAATTGGCATGTCGAATTTTATGTTCCTTGTCTCTCAGATCGTTCACAGCTTTGTGGAAGTCACCTGTGGCTCTGATGTCTAGGCTGAGGTATATATAGTTTTTTGTGTGCTCTAGGGCAACGGTGTCTAGATCAAATTTGTATTTGTGATCCTGGCGACTGGACCTTTTTTGGAACACCATTATTTTGGTCTTACTGAGATGTATTGTCAGGGCCCAGGTCTGACAGAATCTGTGCAGAAGATCTATGGGCTGCTGTAGGCCCTCCTTGGTTGGTGACAGAAGCACCAGATCATCAGCAAACAGTAGACATTTGACTTCAGATTCTAGTAGGGTGAGGCCGGGTGCTGCAGACTTTTCTAGTGTCCGTGCCAATTTGTTGATATATATGTTGAAGAGGGTGGGGCTGAAGCTGCATCCCTGTCTCACCCCATATCCCTGTGGGAAGAAATGTGTGTGTTTTTGCCTATTTTAACCGAACACTTGTTGTTTTGTGTACATTGGTTTTATAATGTTGAATGTTCCCCAAACACCACTTTCTATCAGTTTGTATAGCAGACCCTCATGCCAAATTGAGTTTAACAAAGCAATTAACAAAGCATGAGAAGACTTTGCCTTTGTTTGTTTGTTTGTCAATTAGGGTGTGCAAGGTGAATACGTGGTCTGTCGTACGATAATTTGGTAAAAAGCCAATTTGACATTTGCTCAGTACATTGTTTTCATTGAGGAAATGTACAAGTCTGTTGTTAATGACAATGCAGAGGATTTTCCCAAGGTTACTGTTGAAGCGTATCCCACGGAAGTTATTGGGGTGAAATTTGTCTCCACTTTTTGTGGATTGAGGTGATCAGTCCTTGGTTCCAAATATTGGGGAAGATGCCAGAGCTAAGGATGATGTTAAAGAGTTTTAGTATAGCCAATTGGAATTTGTTGTCTGTATATTTTATCATTTAATTGAGGATACCATCAACAACACCGTCCTTTTTGGGTTGGAGGGTTTTTATTTTGTCCTGTAGTTCATTGTTCTCTCTCTTCTTCTTCTTAATCTCTCCCCTGTTCTCTCTGTCCCTCTCCCTCTCTCACTCTCTCACCCTCGGTCTCTGTCGCTCTCTCTCCCTCCCTCTCTCTGTCGCTCTCTCTCTCTCTGTCGCTCCCTATCTCTCTCTCTCCCTCTTCGTCATACATGGCGTGAGAAAGTGGAGTCTCTCCACCCCCCCCCCCCCCCCCCCCCGCCCCCCCCCCCCACCCGGTTAAATATGCATGAGGCAAGAATAAATGCTGTTTCTAGTGCATCCATGTCCTCTATAGAAGAAGAAGAAAAACTACATCCACCACACTAACCCATTCTTTGTTTGTGTCAATACAATCTTCGGGGGAGCTAGCTAGCATTAGCATGGAATGTGCATGAAGTATTGACAAGGAAACTGCTTGGAATTCTCCAGATTGATTCCCCCTAGATTGGAAGTACAGTGGCAGAGGCTGTATGTGTGTCAGTGAGTATCAGGCTATTTATAGCCCATAGTGTGTGTGTGTGTGTCCCTGATTGTGAAGGGCTTATTCACCCCAGCGCCCATTGGCAGGCTTTGCACACAGACTGGAGAGGACAGAGATGCTACACAGAGAAACAATAGAAGATGGGCAGCACAGAGAGAGAGAGACGCCTCTTTTTAAATATTTCATACAGTGCTGAATTCACATTAAAATAAGCCTCCAAGATGCTAGTGTGCTGATGGCAGCAGATCAAACAACAAAAGCCAGCTCTTTGTTCGAGGGGGCTTGATCTCTCTCCAGAATATTGCAAGATGACAATAAAATTGGGAACTTTTGCTTTGGTACAAGAATCTTCCTGAACACGTTGTGTGTCATCCTGCACACCCAACTATGTCCTCAAATGGAACCGATTGTCATTACAGAGGACAAGACATGTCTCACAGTGTTCTAGTCTGTTGAGGTGTATTAAATGTAAGGAAGCCGGTGCTGATCTGACCTGGTATTCATTCATTCCTAAGATTTCATTCTTGACTTCACAGGCATAATATTTACTAGAACTAGTTTCAGGAACCTATTTCTATAAAAATGCTATTCAACTAAAGGCCATAGCTCAGGAAGTCCAATTAGAACAATACTCTTTAAACCTGAAAGACATTTGTCTGTCCTCTCTGCATTTTCAGAGCAGTGAGTGGTAAGTAAAGTTGAGCAGGCAGAGACACATGTGGCCGACAGACACGTGCCCTCTAGTGGCCGACAGACACATGCCCTCTAGTGGCCGACAGACACATGCCCTCTAGTGGCCGACAGACACATGCCCTCTAGTGGCCAACAGACACATGCCCTCTAGTGGCCGACAGCCTCCAGCTCCTGTCAATGACGTTTCCTCTCTGCGGTGGCTCATCCTGTCTCCTCAGCCTGCTCCAACTCCAGCAGCCAACCCAGCCACATCACAAATACATACAATACTGAACTCACAAATTAGGCATCTGGTGAGAGAGCAGCCTCAGGCCAGCTAACCAGCCAGGCAGACCTTCACATCTGGCTTTCGGGTTTGGTTTTCTCAGTGTTACTCATAACCTCCATTTTAGTGAGATTCCCCATTTTGTTCTGGTTTTCACACTTCGCAAAGAGAAGAAGGAGCTTGAGTAAATTCCAGCTACAAGGAGACTGGCAACCTGGTGGGATAGGACAATGACATGTTAGTATTCTGAAGGAACACCAGCCTATCAGGACCCAACGTTTCAGACTGACTGTCCCTCCTGTGACTGAGTGACATCTTTAATGTCTAATTGGATCAGCATGCATTTGAAAACATGGCAAGCAGATGTGAGTGACGGTTGGCAGCAGGCAAATCTGGATCATCTCTGTCCCCATGATAAATTAGCATAAACGGAGGCTAACGGGGGTTTAATAAAAGGACTTGGCTGCCAAGCAACAGAGGAACCCCTGCAGAAGAGACAGCTGTGCATTGTCTCGAGGAATAGTAAAAACACACAGTCATGCATGCCCCTGCACACGCAAATACTGCATAAATAAACACACATGTTAAAATGACCTCACAGAGGAGGGAAGATTCCATAGTTGAGAAGAGTCTGGTTAATGTGACAGGATGCACCATCTCTGTGTAGAGAACAGAATTTCCTCAAAAGAGCCTTTTTTTATGTTTGTTTCATGTCACCTCCGTTTTGTTGTTTGATTAGAATGAAAGGAGAGCTCTTAGCGCGTCAAGGACCAATGTGTGAATGCGACTGATGTAAAATAAAGATGAGGGACATGTCACATCATTTCCTCGCTCTTCAGTGGCTTGCCTTGAGATGACAGTGACCTATTATTTCACCGTCGCCTGTGTGCACATCACACACATACACACACACACACACACACACACACACACACACACACACCTGCTTTAAGTAGCGCATAACACACACACACACACCACTGATTTAAGCAGCGCATAACACACATACACACACACACACACACACACACACACACCACTGATTTAAGCAGCACACCTCGTCTATGAGTAAAATAAATTGGAGTGATTCTCTGGAGGCGTGAATAAAACAACATACAGAATTCAATCTAGCACTTCAGTAGGATGCAGAGGGCATTTTTCATATCAAACAACGCCATTCACAGCTAGGTCCAGGAGGGGTGGGCAGTCTGCAAATGAGATATTCATGAGAAGCCCTTGATATTTACTTAATATGTCCATAATGTCTGACAGAAAGCCCATGACTAGATGATGTCCCACTCTCACCCGCTGCAGTTGCCATGACAGAGAGCTGTGGAAGCCATTTTCCTCCAGCCCTATTCTTCATCTATATTATTGAGTTAAGATATACCTCAGGAGGATCAAGCATTCATACAGTAATTACTGTTACTCCACTAGCTGTGTGTGTGTGCTTTTTATTTATTTAATCTTTATTTAACTAGGCAAGTCAGTTAAGAATATTTTCTTATTTACAATGACGGCCTTCCCCAGCCAAACCTGGACGACGCTGGGCCAATTGCGCCCTATGGGACTCCCAATCACGGCCAGATGTGATACAGCCTGGATTCAAACCAGGGACTGTAGTGATGCCCCTAGCACTGAGATGCAGTGCCTTGACCGCTGTGCCACTCAGGAACACGCTAATGCCCATGAAAAAATGGACTCTAAATAACTACATCCTTTCCAACATCATCATCACAGTCTTTTTGATAATCATATTTTTAAATGTTCATACCATGGTCAGAATAGAATCTAAGGGAACTGTGGCCCAATGGAACTTAAGGGAATCCAACATTCTAGAATCCAAGTAATGTTTGTTACAGGGCCTGTCAAATAGTGTCCCATGGAAATAGTCTACTCTTGACTGAAGAGTGAACTTCCCAGACTGAGGCTGCTGGGCCCTTCCAGACAGAGACCGCAGGGCCCTCAAAGACAGAGTCCTCCCAGCCCATCCAGGACATTGAAAACCTCTCCTATGCCTTTGTGTGTGAGTATAAGTCGATCCACAGGTTATCAATCAAAATATGGCATGACAAGTCTGACGATAAAGAGGAAACATTCCCAAGAGAACAGCCTATCTTGTTCTCCTCAAAGGTACTTAGTTCAGCCTGATAAAGCCCTGACATAGGTCCTTGTAAATGTGCAGTGATACCAGATAGGATGTAGCAGATGAAACTAAGTTGTTTATGTATCTCTGTTTCTTATTTCCTGTCCAGAGAAGCGGGCCAAGCAGTCAACCAATTCTGAAAAGGGCCCAGCGCCAAAGACTGTGGTCATATTTATGACATGGTAACCGGTCCGAGTGGTGAAAGTAGCAATCCTCCTGTCATGCTGACCCTGGTTGTGAAGATTCCCATACTAGTGGTACCATCCTATGTGGATGCTCAGGAAGACCCCTGCATGATGGTCCTGCCCCCCAAGAAACACTGGAGAGAGGCCCTGTCAGATTAATGCAGCACCGTTGTGACTACCTAGAGTTGGGGTCAATGCCAATTCAATTCAGTCGATTCAGGAAGTAAACTGAAATTCTAATTCAAAAATGTTCTCAAAGAGAGGCATGGAGAAGAATTGGAATTCGATTTAGAATTTCAGTTTACTTCCTGAATCGACTGAATTAGAGTGTAATTGACCCCAACCCTGATATTTTCATCTATATAAACTAATTCTGTGGTTTCTCTCCTCAAGTTTTATTTAATCTTCTTTAGAATTCTATTTGATCAATTCAATAGTTAGCAAACTGGGTTGAACAGCTTGGTCTCTCCATAATTTACCAAAATGGCAATCACTACCAGTGGCAATGCCATCTTCTATAATTACAGCAGTAATTTAACTTTTAAAAAAAAAGTAATTTACAAGCAAATTCTAATTTTCAATGACAGCCTAGGAACAGTGGGTTAACTGCCTTGTTCAGGGGTAGAAGGAAAGATTTTTACCTTGTCAGGTCAGTGATTTGATCTTGCAACCTTTCGGTTACAAGTCCAAGCTCTAACCACTAGGTTACCTGCTGCCCCATGTAAGATTTAAATCACTGGGTGAAAACAGTGTGATGCCTGTGTCACTTATCAGGGACTGATAAAGCACTAAATTAGAGGTATTGCTAGAGTAGATAGAGCACTTCTAATGAGGGTTAAATTGGTGTTTTGTTGCAGTTGTACTTTCTCCATAATTCATGAATTTTCTATCATATGTAGCACACAGTAACTCTAGTCCATTGTTTTTTATTTATTTAACTAGTCAAGAACAAATTCTTATTTACAATGACAGCCTACACCGGCCAAACCCGGATGACACTGGGCCAAATGTGCACCACTCTACGGGACTCCCAATCTCGATACAGCCTGGATTTGAACCAGCGTGTCTGTAGTGACACCTCTAGCACTGAGAGGCAGTGCCTCCACTCAGGTGCACCCGGGAGCCCATTGTTGTCCCTAAACCATGGGTGATAGCAACAGCAAGCTAGTTAAACAGGACAAATTAGCTAGCAAGTGCAAGCTAGCTAGCTAAATTACCATAAATGTTTAATGCTTTTCGACCTGTTTCCAAATGAATATAATTGGTTCAGAGTTCGTTTTGATATTTTAACCTGCGTGTCGTGATCGCGTTTGGTGTGCGGGGACTAAATAGATTTATGCACGATGGCGCACGCACGCAGCCGGTTTGGGTTCCGTGTTTTAGCCTTCTTCAGCGAAGATGTCTGACAAAAATACTAGGATGGACGCAAATTTAAGTGGTTATAACGTCATAACAAATCATGCAACAACAAAAAAATGTACAGTTGACAGGAAAATGTTAGTTAATGTAGAGACAAACGAGTATGCATTTATTTTTTTTATCATAAAGTTAATTTACGGAAATTGCGATTTAGCAAGCTAGCTGACTAGCTAACATTAGCCAGCTAAGTTATCTGGTTAGCTTTATCGGTGTTGTGACATGAGTATGAAATTGTAATTGTGGTTGTTTAATGATTTAGGTACTCCGGAAACAACCAGCAAACCAGGCTGTCGTCTTGTGAAACTGTGGATGTAAAGAATCTAGCTAGCTAAAGCATTTACTGCAAATTGAATGTACAATTTTGTAAACTTGCCTTCCCGATATTTGCTATGCAACGCAGATAGATGAAATAACATAGCCAACTAGCTATGTAGAATATAACTTTGAGTAGATATCTACTCAAATAATATTGAGTAGAATATAACTTTGTGCCAAGGATACAAGTCGTATATACATGTAGTTATTGCCATGCTTGAGATCCCCACATTGTAGCCTGTACATTTAATATATTCACTGATCATGTACTCTACCTTCACAGATAAAGGTGCAGTTCAGCTATGAATATCTTTGAGATTATTTTACAGTCATATCCAATACCAGTAGTATCAAATTCCAGTCTTTGAAGTATGTTGTGTCTGCATGTATGTGTTACAAATATACACTTCAACAGTGTTTACCAATCTTGGTCCTTGGACATCAATGGTTACACATTGTAACTAAATCAAATCAAATGTATTTATTTAGCCCTTCGTACATCAGTTGATATCTCAAAGTGCTGTACAGAAACCCAGCCTAAAACCCCAAACAGCAAGCAATGCAGGTGTAGAAGCACGGTGGCTAGGAAAAACTCCCTAGAAAGGCCAACACCTAGGAAGAAACCTAGAGAGGAACCAGGCTATGTGGGGTGGCCAGTCCTCTTCTGCCTGTGCCGGGTGGAGATTATAACAGAAGATGGCCAAGATGTTCAAATGTTCATAAATGACCAGCATGGTCTAATAATAATAAGGCAGAACAGTTGAAACTGGAGCAGCAGCACGGCCAGGTGGACTGGGGACAGCAAGGAGTCATCATGTCAGGTAGTCCTGAGGCATGGTCCTAGGGCTCAGGTCCTCCGAGAGAGAGAATTAGAGAGAGCACACTTAAATTCACACAGGACACCGAATAGGACAGGAGAAGTACTCCAGATATAACAAACTGACCCTAGCCCCCCCGACACATAAACTACTGCAGCATAAATACTGGAGGCTGAGACAGGAGGGGTCAGGAGACTAATAGACTAGAAACAGGATTTAACTAGTTAAGGGCTGATTTGTAATTAATATGTACAGAAATAGAATATAAAAACAGTGCACTACACTTCCTATGCATCATCTGAATATCTAATGCCCTTCATCTGCATTGATCTGATAAACACAGGACAGGTGTAGTATTTCATTAAATGAGACTTAATTTCAACCAGTAGAGAATTAAATGCTTTATTGAAAGAAGTTCTTTAACCAAGTGTTATAAATATAATTGTAATATTATAAATACAAGTTCAATCTGTACAATATAAATATAAAAACAGAGGAAGAAAGGTGGAAAAGACAACGGGAAAGAGGTAAGAACATAGGAGCAGGGAAGGCAGCATATGATTAATGAATCACAGTGCAACCCAAATATTCTCTCAGTTCATCACAATTACATAATAGTGTCTCAAGTCGGCCTGAAGGTTATCTTAAGAGTGGGTGAGGTGGCGATGTCGGGACTAGGGGTTGGCATCCTCTCACATCAAAACATCTGCAGACAAGAGACAGATGGAGAGAGCAATAGCATGCTTAAGCCTCGTTTTTAGTTTTTATTCTAACATTGTTAGTCATCATAATAATCAAGTGAAATGCAAAACTGACCTTGGTTCATTAACTCTGAGACTACTGCATCTCTCTGTATTTCAATGTACAGTATCTCTTTAATAATACTTCCTGTTGACCAAGTGCCCTCTAAGTAGACAGTTCAGCTGCGGGAGGGGTTCACCGACACAGCTGATATAACCTAGAGGATTTAGGGAGAAGAGGGGAGAGGGATGAAGTGAAGGAGAGAGACTGTTATTGAGAAAATATGGTAGTTAGAGAGACAGTGTTCAACAGGAATCTGTGTGTGGCCTCACCTGGTGTCCACACCACACTAAGTGGCTGCAGGGTACTTAATGCTGAAAAACATGAACGGGCACACGAGGATAAAAAAATATAGCGAAGTTATAGAAATAATGAAGTGTCTTACTATTCTCCATGGTTGGCTCTCTTGCCTATTTGTTGAAGGTGGAAGGAGCCACAGTTATACACTTGAGTCTGCTTACTGCACAACCCAATCAATCAGATTGATGCATGAGTGTGTAGGTGTGGGTTATAGGGTGTATAATTGTTCTACATTTTTTCAATATGGGTGACTTAAAAGAGCCTGTTGTTTTGTACAGACAGCACCCTTACCTAAACAGCACCCTCAACTGAGAAGTAGAAATCAAAGGGAGAGAAACTTGGAATTGATTTTAACTGCAGTTGAAATAGCTAAGTAAATGGAAGAATACTCTTATTGCAATGTGGATGGCTCTTAAAAGAGCCTTTGGTTGTGCATAGTGTAGTCTATGGTGTTGCCAGGGAACAGCACCCTCTTCGAAGAAGTAGGAGGTGAAGATCTCCCGCACACAGATTGCCTCTTGCTGCGTTGTTGGACCCCATCCTTGAAACATCCTACAGATCAGCAGACTTCTCCTCTGGCACATGGCAGCGAGCTGCAGATCCCCCCCTGGTCCTCGTGTCCATCCTCGTGAATGATGCATGACACAGGTAGCTTTCACACACCTTGCAGTGCCCTACACGTTAACTGTAGGCAATCGATTTGAAGGAATCTCCAGTTACAAGGTATCTAGGAATATGGAAGACAATGTCATTATTAGACTTACATCACCAGGTCATTGTGTATTACTAAAGTATAATATACCTGATAACAAATCATGATAACATTGGATTGATAGATACATGGGCTACATATGTGCATGTGTAGCATGTGACAATAACAGGATCATATCAAGGATCATAGCATCACAAATGAATACATAAATACCTCTCGAAGCTTGATGAGTTGATCATTTGAATCAGCTGTGCAGTAAGTACTAAGGCAAAAACAAAAATGTGCCCCTCTTTGAGTCCCCAGAACTGAGAACCACTGCCCTTCATATGTAGACAGGCTTTCATAGCGCTCTTTATCTGAGGACAGAAAACCTCACAAGAAACAGACTTCATTATAGTCAAATTACACCACACTGGATATTATGTTACTATTATCTCCATCCTCACTTCTAGGGACAGGAATTACACAAGTACCTGCCCTATCCAGAATAGCCTACTCTCACTGACAGTTGGGGCTGCTCTCCTTTCACCCTCCTCCATGGCTGTTAGCAAGCTACCTACAAATGCATTTGGAGTTTGTTTTTTACAGTCATAACAGTCATTGTCCAATGAATGGAAAATAAATCTGAAAAACACTTGGTTTATCTCAGCTTCAAGTTTGAATTTTTATGCTCTCGTATTGTAAATGCAGGACGATCTGCGCCACTTGTTGAGTTACATTCTTATTTACAATGACTACCGTGGTCAAACACGGGCCAATTGTGCACCACCATATGGGACTCCCCATCACAGCCAGATGTGATAGAGGTTGGATTTGAAACAGGGACCTCTTGCACTGAGATGCAGTGCCTTAGAACGCTGCGCCACTTTCAACTTTCCCTTGCGCTACTTGTTGACTATCGGTCTCGTGCCGGTATTTAGCCTTAGATGGAGTTTACCACGCTGTTCTTACGCACGACGCAGCGCAAAGGGCCTAGACACAGCCCTTAGTCGTGGTATAGTGGTCATATATCACAAACCCTTGAGGAGCCTTATTGCTATTATAAACTGGTCACCAAAATAAATAAAGCAGTAAAACTCAATGGTTTATTTGATTGTTTATTTTATTTCACCTTTATTTAACCAGGTAGGCTAGTTGAGAACAAATTCTCATTTACAACTGCGACCTGGCCAAGATAAAGCATAGCAGTGTGAACAGACAACAACACAGAGTTACACATGGAGTAAACAATAAACAAGTCAATAACACAGTGGAAAGAAAAAAATAGTCTATATACATTGTGTGCAAAAGGCTTGAGGAGGTAGGCGGATAATTACAATTTAGCAGATTAACACTGGAGTGATAAATGATCAGATGGTCATGTGCAGGTAGAGATACTGGTGTGCAAAAGAGAAGAATAAACAGTATGGGGATGAGGTAGGTAAATTGGGTGGGCTATTTACCGATGGACTATGTACAGCTGCAGCAATCGGTTAGCTGCTCAGATAGCAGATGTTTGAAGTTGGTGAGGGAGATAAAAGTCTCCAACTTTAATGATTTTTGCAATTCCTTCCAGTCACAGGCAGCAGAGAACTGGAAGGAAAGGTGGCCAAATCAGGTTTTGGCTTTACGGATGATCAGTGAGATACACCTGCTGGAGCGCGTGCTACGGGTGGGTGTTGCCATCGTGACCAGTGAACTGAGATAAGGCGGAGCTTTACCTAGCATGACTTGTAGATGACCTGGAGCCAGTGGGTCTGGCGACGAATACGTAGCGAGGGCCAGCCGACTAGAGCATACAGGTTGCAGTGGTGGGTGGTATAAGGTGCTTTAGTAACAAAACGGATGGAACTGTGATAAACTGCATCCAGTTTGCTGAGTAGAGTATTGGAAGCTATTTTGTAGATGACATCGCCAAAGTCGAGGATCGGTAGGATAGTCAGTTTTACAAGGGTAAGTTTGGCGGCGTGAGTGAAGGAGGCTTTTGTTGTGGAATAGAAAGCCGACTCTAGATTTGATTTTAGATTGGAGATGTTTGATATGAGTCTAGAAGGAGAGTTTACAGTCTAGCCAGACACCTAGGTACTTATAGATGTCCACATATTCTAGGTCGGGTGGTGATGCTAGTCGGGCGTGCGGGTGCAGGCAGTGAACGGTTGAAAAGCATGCATTTAGTTTTACTAGCGTTTAAGAGCAGTTGGAGGCCACGGAAGGAGTGTTGTATGGCATTGAAGCTCGTTTGGAGGTTAGATAGCACAGTGTCCAAGGAAGGGCCAGAAGTATACAGAATGGTGTCGTCTGCATAGAGGTGGATCAGGGAATCGCCCGCATCAAGAGCAACATCATTGATATATACAGAGAAAAGAGTGGGCCCGAGAATTGAACCCTGTGGCACCCCCATAGAGACTGCCAGAGGACCGGACAACATGCCCTCCGATTTGACACACTGAACTCTGTCTGCAAAGTAGTTGGTGAACCAGGCAAGGCAGTCATTAGAAAAACCGAGGCTACTGAGTCTGCCGATAAGAATATGGGGATTGAATGAGTCGAAAGCCTTGGCCAGGTCGATGAAGACGGCTGCACAGTACTGTCTTTTATCGATGGCGGTTATGATATCGTTTAGTACCTTGAGCGTGGCTGAGGTGCACCCGTGACCGGCTCGTAAACCAGATTGCACAGCGGAGAAGGTACGGTGGGATTCGAGATGGTCAGTGATCTGTTTGTTGGTCCGATATACCATGGCTTTCAACCAATCCCAATTCAGGACTCAAACCACCCAGTTTATAAAAGCACATAATCCCAAAGTAAGTGCTCCAAAACACTCCTTTCTTGGATTCCTAATCCATGTGCCAACCAGGAAGAATAGAGTCCTGACTCATTTACATTTTAGCAGACACACTTACCCAGAGCTCCTTACAATAGTGAATGCATACATTCTTATACTATATTTTTCTTCTTCATACTGGTCCCCCGTGGAAATCAAACCTACAATCATGTGGCGTTGCAAGTGCCCTGCTTTACACAGGACTCTACAAGGATATACCAGTGGGAGCACAATGACATATTGATCCCAAAAACCAGGACTGCAATCTCACTGTAAAATGATTACAGTACAGCAGGCCAGCCTGATTCTGCTAAATTGGAAGAGTTATGATTGGGACTAGTTCCATTAAGTATTTGTGTGCGCATGTGTGTTTTCATGCCGGGGTGCTTTGTTTTTGTTGTTTGGTGACAGTTACAGAATATCTTATTGTACAGATCAAAGATACATATGCCACAGCACATGTCGAAAAACTGTCAACTACAGCTGGAGACTACAGCATTGCATAATTAAACCTCTCTGTTCAAGCTGCTTTAACTCTGACACACATACTGATGTTATGTCACCATCTTGTGGCCCATTGGTGGTGGAAATCTGGAAGATTTAATTACTGTGCTCAAACCATCTGAGGCAACATGAAATGAATACAATCCATTAATAAGCATAACTGCATTGTGAAAAATACATTGCCGTACAGAGGGTGTACCTCAACTCTCCATGTCGGTATATGTGTAACCAATGTGAAATGGCTAGCGAGTTAGCGGTGGTGTGCGCTAATATAATTTCAATTGGTGACGTCACTCGCTCTGAGACCTTGAAGTTGTGGTTCCCTTTGCTCTGCAAAGGCTGCGGGTTTTCTGGTGCGATGGGTAACTATGCTTCGTGGGTGTCAGTTGTCTATGCGTGCAGAGGGTACCTGGTTTGAGCCCGGAGAGGGGACGAACTAACGTTACACTGTTACTTGTTATGCATATGTTATACACAAACAATGTGTATGAACAAATAGGTTTGAGAACATTAATATGCAAACCCTACCCAACAGTGCAGTACTCAATATCCAAAAAGTTTAACTGATTAAAAATTTGAAAATGTAAAAAACACACAAAATAAGAAATACGAGAGGAGGCTATATACAGGGTATACTCCCAGTACAAAGGGTTAGCCTACAAGACCATGGTGTACTTACATGGAAACAATGTTACAATACATAAAGACACTGTCCTCCTCATCAGACCCCCCTTGTTTCTCCCTCCTCTTCCCTCAGTATCACCATGGTTCCTCTCCCTAGTTGCCTGGCAACCAGCTACTCCTGGAAATTGAGGAGACTATAGTTGACATTATAATTAAAGACCACCCCCACCATTTACAATAACTACATTTATTAAAGAAAATAATTGCAAGACAAAATCATATCTCTGTAGTTGATTTTTGTAATACAGGCCTAAATTACAAAACAATTCACATTTAGGATATTCATAAATCAGCCACATGGCCAATAGTCTAACACTTGAATTACCTCAAAGTTTTTTTTTTAAAGAGCCATGTGGTATTAATATTCAAATAAACAGAAGATGCTGTCTGACAATGTGAGTCAGATAAACATAATTGAGTGTGCAAATTGCAGTAATTGAGGTTGTTATGTAACACTCACATGGCCATTTAAAACAAAAATAACAGCACAAATACAAATCACCATCCCATCTTAGATGGACACTGTCTATTTGATCTGTCACACAGGAAATGTATGAATTAATTAGGCACAAACTGATTTCATCATTATGCAAAACCAAGTCCTGTAATCCATAGGCCTATATCTAAGTTGTTATGAGGTGGTCTACATTTACCAGTAGGCCTATGCAATTTACAGGAAAGATATACATACATTGTGAGTATTGCTGACATTATAGGAGACATTCATTTTTTATCAAACAAGACAATGAATATGATCTGGTCATTACTCCCTGTCATCAGTACATTTGGTATTTTTTTTAAGGTTGAACTGTGTCTAACCAAAGAGTTCCCTCTGTAAACAAAAGCTAAGAGCCATTTTATTTTTGATCTGAAAATGTGGTCTGAGGCGCGGTGTGGCGCAATAGAGGAGCCTCCAGTGGCACGCAGAGGCCAAATTGAACTCTGTACCGCATCACAGTGCACCTCTCAAATGTTTTAACAATGAGGAGTGCTCCGCATTGACACGATTGTTTGACGGTCGGTGAGGGCGGGAGGTCATGTATAACACAAACTCACTTCATTGACAACTTCCTTCACAACAGCGCTGCTCGGCGAAACTAAATACATATGAATGCCCTGACTTCTGCAGAGTGCATATCACCGTAAATGCTGCACGGCCAATGCAGAATTCGGAATGACCAGGGCCTATCAAGATGAAAGACCTTGCGCAGAAGTAACTTGCCAAGAAGCAACTTCCGTATTGCAAAGCATTTTGGTACTTGTGTACACTTCCATATCATTCTTCCACATAACTAGCTAGTTTGTAGTTTTAGACCCACGAGCAGTTCTTTTGTGTCGTTTCCTCAAATTATATCGATAGTGTTCCACTGGTTTATGAACAACGCTGAAATTAAACAAACATCGGTATGGCGGAGGGTGCCAGCGGTAACGCGGTGAATCTTCCTCCCGGAGATCCTCAGCTAATCGGTCTCATCGTGGAACATCTCAAAAACCGAGGCTTATTCGACGAGTTCCGCAGAGATTGCTTGGCAGATGTGGATACAAAGGTACTATATATAGCTTTCAACTTTTTCCTGACTAACTGGCTGTCAACATTTATTTTACTCAGTTAGATAGCACGTTTACGCTTTGTGTCCAACCATGTTGTTTTTAGCATAGCTAGCTAACGTTAGCTAGCCAGTTGTGCTGGAAAATGTTCTCAGCTATTGATCAATGACGGTGTACTTCTGTCATTGCCGTCAGCCTGCCTACCAGAATCTGCGACAAAAAGTTGACAACTTTGTATCCACTCATTTGACCACTCAAGAATGGAACCCATCAATCAACAAAAATCAAGTGCGAAATGGGCTAAGACAAAGCGTCGTGCAGTAAGTAGCTACAACACTTCATATACTCATAATTCTGCCTGTAAGTGTCAAATGCGTTGCTGACAGTACATATGACAGAGGATAGTGAAATCTGCACATTGGATGGCTAAGCTCATGTCCCCAGTCTGGACTGAGGTAGGTGTTATCAGTTGTTGCTACTTGTGCCACAGTCATTAGTCATCTGTAGTGTCTCTGCTGTGTGTCAGGTCAGGCATGCTGGAGTCTGGAGTGGACAGAATCATCACCCAGGTGGTGGATCCCAAATTGAACCACACTTTCAGGCCCCACATTGAGGATGCCATTCATGACTTCCTGTCTGCTGAGAAGGAGGAGGGTCCATCCAACACTCAATCAGAGACTGAGCAACAAGAGGCTCCAAGCCACACTGGACCCAAAACGCCATGAGGTCAGTGCGTCTAACACCTTAACATAAACATCATGGGCACATCTATAGGCATTGAACTATAATCTCAAAGTATCACAGTTTGTCTTCTCTCCTTTTACTTCAGGTACAGAGAAACGTTTTCTGCTGAAGGTAGATATTTTTTAGCTCTCCATCAGGCTGGATGGACAAGGACCTACTGTCTAGTAATCATGGAGCAAGAGGTTTGCACAACTCTTAGTCTTTCTTCATGTGGAGAAACCAAGCCGTGGATGTTAGCTGTCATTGCTAACAGCTACCAAATAATGCTCATAACAAGTCAAAGGGGAATTGTGCAAATGACACTGGTATAGCACCCTCAAACTCAACTCTGGACCTCGAAGCCAGTTCCACTGCATTTTTTCATTCATTGATTTTGACCTGAGACACCAGGTTGTGTGGATTCATTATCAGGTAGAAGAAAACCTGCAGGCAATGGACCTCGTAGGCTAAGAGTTGAGTACCCCAGGTATAGGACATGGAATTTTGTTGGTGGTTATTGAATTAAAGAGACTGGTAACTTTTTTTTTTTTAAGAGCAGGCAGTAGCCTTTGTAATGTTGGCTTACAGATTTTGTCCCTCAGTTTGACACTTATTGGTGAATATTGTAAATGTCATTCACCAATAAATGAATGATTTGGTTAAAATGTGTACACTGCCCTGTCATTTGTTAAACTGTGTCAATACTGTGCTGTACGGGCTGCGGTAAGACTACATTGCTCAGTTAGCCTAGAGCAGCGTTTCCCACACTTTGTCCTCAGGACCCCAAGGGGTGCAAGTTTTGTTTTTTGCCCTCGCACTACACAGCTTATTTCCTATATTTTTATTAGATTAGAATGATCACAGCATTATCACGTTTGGATCCATCCAGAGCACAGCCAGTGAGATCTCTTCCGGGTAGGAAGGTGTACTGCGTTACATAGAGGAGACAGTCCATAAAAGGGAGCGCTGCAGTTTTTGCCAGTTCAAGACTTAACATCTGGAGTACAACCCAGGTTATGAAACTAGCTGCCAGGGCGGAGGGAGTAGAACAGCCTGCCCCTGACTGAGGCTTGTTGGCATTCCTCTGGGTAGGCAGAGTGCAAGTTGATTGGCAGTGCCTGGGAGCACGGCATGGTTGCTGTCTCAACACATCCATGCTATATTTCTCTCGCTGCCCTCAGCCGTGTAGGAGTGAGGCTTAGCTCCATGGCCCTAAGATGCAGCTCCAAGGCCCCCAGTAAAAGGAGGGGGATGAGGGGCTCTGGATGAGCTGTGCAGAGTGTTCCCGCCTGGCTGGGACAAAGGTTGAATTGATGGAGCTGCTTCTGTCATTCACCACCTCGCCTCTGAGGACGTGCATACTAGCAGGCCCGCTGTGCTGCACCACTGAGAACTGGCAGGCAGGCCTTTGTTCTCTTTTTTTTAAAATCAGAGACCTCCACACACTGACACTACAGAATGGCTTTTAGGAGTGGTCTAAAGAATTCCGTAAGGAAATAGTGTGTAGTAGACCGATAAGCATTTAGGGCAAGTGGATACTAGTGAGACATTGGACTTTGAGCATAGCTAATTTGTTGCCCCCCCCCCAACACACACTTACACAAATTGAATAAAGGTCCTGGTGGTGTGTCAGGTTTTCAGAGACCAGCAGCATGGCTACGTGACTCCAGCCCCCACCCTGACATCAGTGTCTGCTGCTCACGCTAATTAAGATGCTTTGCCACAGTTCCTCCATCTGGGGAAACTCAATCCTGTCCTGATTTTAACGCTACAGTTGTCAGCTGTCTGGTGTGAGTAATCAGAATCCAGGGTGAGGAATTTAATGCCCTGGCTCCACTGCACTCGAGCTGGAAGTCTCTGGTCTTCACTTTATCTTGTCAGTAGGGGAAAGGGGGGTAAGTTGAGCCACCCTTGTTTCTAGGAAACCATACACAAAATTCATACTTTTACTAAATATTTAGGAAAAGTTAAACATTTCAAGAGTCTAAAGGAAGAAACCACATGGAAAAAGTCTAATATATGCTAGAGGTTTCATGATGCTTCTGTCTAAACCAAAGTAGATCATTTTATACATCAGTTGGGGTCTCTAAGTTTCAGTATGATGTCCTAACCTAGCATAAAAGTGCATCCTTGTAGCTGTGTGGGCTAATTTAGACCAAATGTTTGCCTTGGGATTAGTTTAGCCAATGTTTGAGCAAATTGAAGTGTTTTCTTACCAGGTGTAGTGCTCAGCATTATCAACAGGGCCTGGCCAATGATAAGTGTTTTTTTTTAAAAGTGTTTGTTAAAATATGCTTAAAATGTACAAAAATTTGGGGAAAAGTGATTGTGTTGAATTGCGTTTGGGAAATAAAGTTAGACATGGTTTCAAAAAGTTAGTGGTACAATTTAATTCAGTACATACATTGGTAGGTGGCTTAACTTACCCTGTCCTGTGGCTCAACTTACCCCATACCCGGAGTAAGTGCCAAGATACCTTTTTTTCCCCAAATGTTCTAAACTGTATGTTTACATGAATTCTGAATATTTCCAGGGATACACAACATCCTGAAATATATGTAGGTATCTTTGTTAGAAAGAATACTATACTGAACAAGTGAGCTATATCAAGAAGCTGATTAAACAGCATGATCATTACACAGGTGCACCTTGTGCTGGTGACAATAAAAGGTCACTCTAAAATGTGCAGTTTTGTCACACCACATAATGCCACAGATGGCTCATGTTTTGAGGGAGCGTGCAATTGGTATGCTGATTATAGGAACGTCTACCAGAGCTGTTGCCAGATGATTGAATGTTAATTTCGCTAGCATAAGCCGACCTCCCAACGTCGTTTTAGAGAATTTGGCAGTATGTCCAACTGACCTCACAACCGCAAACCAGGTGCAACCACACCTGCCAAGGACCTCCACATCCAGCTTTTTCACCTGCAGGATCGTCCGAGACCACCCAGCTGAACAGTTGATGAAACGGAGGAGTATTTATGTCTGTAATAAAGCCCTTTTGTGGGGAAAAACTCATTCTGATTGACTAGGCATGAAATTGTTTAATAATGTGTTTATATTTTTGTTCAGTCTATATTTATCTTGACAGAGTAAAGCTGAATGTTAAAAAAAAATGGCTTAATTTACACCATTCTCCACTACCTTTTCTACAGGTCACAGTATGTGGTTGGGATTACCCATGAACCCTTATTGAATTGTGGTCACTTATTACACATGCATTATACAATTAAAAGCAATGCCAATTTATGACCAGATGGCCTCAACACAATCACATTATTCTGAATAGTAAAGGTCAAGTTGTGTTCCAGTCCAGAACTCTCACAGCAGCATAGCGACGTCTTCCTTCCACACAATGGAGGAGCAGAGTGTATAGGGCTGTACTGTAGCAGATGCTTTGGCAGTATCTGAAATGTAAGACAAAACCCACTAGAGGGCAAAGTGATTCTAACAAGCTCAGGGACATCCTCCTCTAGCTGTTGGTCTTGAGTCTGACTTGACCCGGCTAAACTGACAAAGTATCATGTATAGTTTCTGTAGAATAACGAAGTATGCAACCAATACAACAGGCAGAGATGTTTTTATTTTAATATAGCTGGTCAGCTGTGGGGTTTCAAGCAGTCAAATTTATAAGGCCCCTTTTTACATCAGCCAATGTCACAAAGTGCTATACAGAATCCCAGCCTAAATTCCCAAAGAGCAAGCAATGCAGATGTAGAAGCACAGTGGCTAGGAAAAACTCCCATTGAAAGGCTAGGAAGAAATGTAGAGAAGAACCAGGCTCTAAGGGGTGCCGAGTGAAGATTATAACAGTGCCAAGATGTTCACATTTTCATAGAGGACCATTGTTGTGCTGCTGCTCTGTTCCTGGTCACTATCTTGTGTCAGTATGTGAGCAACACATCATGACGTAATTATGACTCCCTAATTAGAATTTTGGAATATTGCACAATCATAGCAATCATTTCAATGATTTAGAAAAACAAATATTTGTAGGACATAGCAAGCCAATCATTTATCATCATCGTCAAGTGTAAAAAAAAATATCAAAACGCAAACTCTGCCCAGTACTAAATCACCCACGGATGAGAGAGGACGCAGGGTTGAACTATGCATTGTGTAAGAAACCAAGTGACACAGCACTTTTGGCCTCAGATATGCAGCAATTAAGTTCAGGGTCCTTGGAGGGTACTGGTAATATAGTGTGAAATTGTGTGTTGTGTTCACTGCACATCTTGGGGGCAAAAGTCTCAGCTGTCATTGCATTGGTTTTCTGAACCAGAGTAATTATTGAAATGGGACAGAGTAGGGGTAAATTCACCCCCTCCCCTTAACCCCATTAGAGCACAGCTGCACGTTGGACCCAGAGTTGTCCCTTAGAGGCCCAAGCCACAACAATTAAATCCCCATTCCTCTGCAAAGCCTTGGTGCATCTGTTCATTTAATTACCCCTCATATTTCTCACACGTTAGTGGGGGGATTCATTACATATAGTGCGTGGTACACTGAGGTTGCCCGATCCAGGACCTCTCTGCCCAGATGTGCATTAGGCAAGGTCATTTTCACCACAAGACACAAGCTCCTCAGTCTCCAGTCTTCTTCAGCCAGGGACTATACAGACGTAATGAGTATTAAACGCTGTGGCGTGGTGATCTTGGCTGCCTATGGAAGCAATCCCCTTTTAAAACTTTAATGGAGGACATACTGTATGTATGATGAAATGTGTTAGCAAATGTTATTCGCAAATGTTTGTTTTGGAACACATCTTTTTTAATTATATCTTGTAAGTAATTAGTTGTGAAATAAGCACTCCATAAGGACTGAGAGGATAGTGACTGGCTATAATATATCTATCAAAATACATCTAGGATCCATCCATTATTACATAGTGAGAATTATAAGCAGGCATATGTACTTATTAGACAATTGTATTTATTCTATGTTGTCTTTACAAATATTGTGAGTTTTGCCATTAGAGGTACGTTCGGCCCGCTTATTCATAGTGAGAGGGAAGAAAGCAAGCTAGCAACATCAGCACAGCTTGGCTATTCCTCTGCAGATGTCAGCTCTTGTGTAATTTCATTGATTTATCCACTTGTTTTTGGCATGAGTCTGAAACACACGTTCAATGTCAGGCAATGTGCAGATTGGAAGAGACGTTGTGTGGAGAGTGAGGCCCGTGGTGTTTTCCCACGTGGTCAGGGTCCTCTAGTAGGGGACACAACAAGCCCTTTCTCTACTCTCTCTCTGCATGCATTGTCTGAGCCTTCCTGACCTATTACAGCAGAACACAAACCAGGTGCCTTCAACAATAACAGGAGGTTATATAGAAGTATCACACAGAGTCCATTCTCAACCCACGTCCTCCTTCTCTTTAGTCCCAATTTGAAGCAATAGAACAGGTGGTATTATACAACCTTTAGTACTCATTCATGAGGACATTCCAATGAGTTGTTGTTGATGCTGCAGGGTATCTACAGTACAGTCCCATGACTTACAGTGTCTTGCAAAAGTATTCATCCCCCTTGGCGTTTTTCCTATTTTGTTGCATTACAACCTGTAATTGAAATGGATGTTTATTTGGATTTAATGTAATGGACATACACAAAATAGTCCAAATGGGTGAAGTGAAATGAAAAAAAATTACTTGTTTCAAAAAATATCAAAAAATAAATAAAATGGAATAGTGGTGTGTGCATATGTATTCACCCCTTTGTTATGAAGCCCCTAAATAAGATCTGGTGCAACCAATTACCTTCAGGAGTCACATAATTAGTTAAATAAAGTCCACCTGTGTACAATCTAAGTGTCACATAATCTCAGTACATATACACCTGTTCTGAAAGGCCCCAGAGTCGGCAACACCACTAAGCAAGCGACACCATGAAGACCAAGGAGCTCTCCAAACAGGTCAGGGACTAACTTGTGGAGAAGTACGGATCACGGTTTGGTTATAAAAAAATATCTGAAACGTTGAACATCCCACGGAGCACCATTAAATCCATTTAAAAAATGAAAAGAATATGGCACCACAACAAACCTGCCAAGAGAGGGCCGCCCACCAAAATGCAGGGACCAGGCAAGGAGGGCATTAATCAGAGAGGAAACAAAAAGACCAAAGATAACCCTGAAGGAACTGCAAAGCTCTACAGCAGAGATTGGAGTATCTGTCCATAGCACCACTTTAAGCAGTACACTCCACAGAGCTGGGCTTTATGGAAGAGTGGCCAAAAAAAAGCCATTGCTTAAAGAAAAAAATAAGCAAAAAAGATTGGTGTATGCCAAAAGGCATGTGGGAGACTCCCCAAACATATGGAGGAAGGTACTCTGATCATATTGAGACTAAAATTGAGCTTTTTGGCCATCAAGGAAAATGCTATATCTGGCGCAAACCCAACATATCATCACCCTGAGAATACCATCCCCACAGTGAAGCATGGAGGTCACAAGAAAAAAAAAATTCCATCTTCAAAGTGGTAGGCATGTTGTGTAAATCCAATGATACAAACACCCCAAAAATCCATTTTAATTCCAGGTTGTAAGGCAACAAAATAGGAAAAATTCCAAGGTGGGTGAATACTTTCGCAAGCCACTGTAGGTGTCTAGAGAGTTATGTTTCAAATGATTTCCATTAAAACATGGACGTAGTTCATTGAAATACTACGTCTCCCAACTATCTATTGATTGTTGGTACAATAGCTGGTATAGGTGTGCTATACAGAGCAACTGTCCCTGCCTCAACTCAGTTGTGCCATATCAAAATGCAGCCTCTGGGATGTGTGTACTATACCTGTATTACCCTTTCTCTTCTCTTTAGTCCATCTACATTAACCAGCTACTCGAGTTGTGTTTATACAGCGTGTACACACACACACAATGCTGCATTCTATAACTCTGACAGTTAGGCAAGACAACAACCGTGTTTACATTTTGCATTTTTCATAACACGGTCATGTGAGGGACAGGCGGTACAAGAGTGCACTTGAACATTGTTTGTTTGAGACAATGTGTATGCTTATGTTTGCAGGTCAGGGGTCATTCAGTGGGAGATCAACACTGTTCTGTTAGGTTGTTTTTAAAGCTCTCTGCAAGGATAAAAGAGAGCGGGACAGTCACCAGTCCAAATATGGGGCGCACTATGTGTAAACCCACCCACACACAAGACCTCTTCACCCCCCCAGCCCCCCCCCCCCTCCTCCTACCTCCAATCATCCAGGGTCAGGGGGAGGAGACTAGGGACTGCCATGTCTGTGTGGCGCAGTTCCACTGGGGATCTGTGATGTCATCATGGTCCTGCTGCCCTTGGGCTTACTGTGCTGTCATAAGGTCCAGGAGAATCATTCACAAAAACAGGTAGGACACCTTGTGACTGTCAGGGAGTAGGGGGTCAGCCCCTTATGACGACAATGTCACTGGAAAGGGCTCATGCACATACGCTTGAGTTGGATGCCTCTCATGTTTGACACGCCAGACCCACGAGATGACATTTTCTACACAGGGATCTGGGTCAGAATTAAGACCCTCCAGTGATTTATAGACACTAGCTCATTCAACAGTGCTATGAACATAGGGATAACTCACATGTGCAGTCTGTTTGGAAATAGCCACCTCATCAGTCAGTGCCAGGCTCTATGTTTAAATCTACTATTTCGGAGCCTCCCGAGTGGTGCAGCGGTCTAAGGCACTGCATCGCAGTGCTCGCTGTGTTACTACAGATCCTGGTTCGATACCGGGCTGTGTTGCATACCGGGCTGTGTCGGGATGTCCTTGCCCGTTTGCGCTCTAGCGACTCCTTTGGCAGGCCGGGCGCATGCATGCTGACACGGTCGCCAGGTGTACGTTTCCTCCGACACATGACTTCTGGGTTATGCGTGCATTGTGTCAAGAAGCAGTGCGGCTTGTCTGGGTTGCGTTTCGGAGGACGCATGGCTCTTGACATTCGCCTCTCCCGAGTCCGTACGGAAGTTGCAGCGAAGGGACAAGACTGTAACTACCAATTGGATATGACAAAATTGGGGAGAAAAAGGGGGGACATTTTTTTTACAAAAAAAACATTAAAAATTCAATAAAACATTTATATTTTTTCTCTGAATATGCCCTTCTGCTGCCCCTCACTGAACTACCCATAACATTAACTCTCTCTTTACTCTACTTAGGAGGGACAAATCAGCTGGTGATCAAAGGGACTCTTTAGTATTAGATACATCTAAGCTGACTGATACACTTGAGATCCTGTAACGATGTGCGCTGAGAGTCGGGAAGCTAGTTCAGGGACTGAGTGTTTAAATAAATAAACACAACATAATACAAACGAAGAAACACGAACAAAGCACAGACATGAAACAGAAACAATGACGCCTGGGGAAGAAACCAAAGGGGGTGTCATATATATATACACTGCTCAAAAAAATAAACACTAAAATAACACATCCTAGATCTGAATGAATGAGATATTCTTATTAAATACTTTTTTCTTTACATAGTTGAATGTGCTGACAACAAAATCACACAAGAATTATCAATGGAAATCAAATTTATCAACCCATGGAGGTCTGTATTTGGAGTCACACTCAAAATTAAAGTGGAAAACCACACTACAGGCTGATCCAACTTTGATGTAATGTCCTTAAAACAAGTCAAAATGAGGCTCAGTAGTGTGTGTGGCCTCCACGTGCCTGTATGACCTCCCTACAACGCCTGGGCATGCTCCTGATGAGGTGGCGGATGGTCTCCTGAGGGATCTCCTCCCAGACCTGGACTAAAGCATCTGCCAACTCCTGGACAGTCTGTGGTGCAACGGAGCGATGGTTGGTGGATGGAGCGAGACATGATGTCCCAGATGTGCTCAATTAGATTCAGGTCTGGGGAACGGGCGGGCCAGTCCATAGCATCAATGCCTTCCTCTTGCAGGAACTGCTGGCACACTCCAGCCACATGAGGTCTAGCATTGTCTTGCATTAGGAGGATCCCAGGGCCAACCGCACCAGCATATGGACTCACAAGGGGTCTGAGGATCTCATCTCTGTACCTAATGGCAGTCAGGCTACCTCTGGCGAGCACATGGAGAGCTGTGCGCCCCCCCAAAGAAATGCCACCCCACACCATGACTGACCCACCGCCAAACCGGTCATGCTGGAGGATGTTGCAGGCAGCAGAACGTTCTCCACGGCGTCTCCAGACTGTCACGTCTGTCACATGTGCTCAGTGTGAACCTGCTTTCATCTGTGAAGAGCACAGGGCTTCCTAAGTGGACAGTTTGATTTCACAGAAGTGTGATTGACTTGGAGTTACATTGTGTTGTTTAAGTGTTCCCTTTATTTTTTTGAGCAGTGTATATATATATATATAGGGAAGGTAATCAGGGAAGTCCAGGTAAGTCTGATGACGTGCAGGTGTGCATAACGATGGTGACAGATGTGCGCCATAACGAGCAGCCTGGTGACCTAGAGGCCGGAGCGGGAAAACAAGTGACAAATCTCCTATACACTAAGCTCAACTGGCATTGGACAATATGTCCCTCCACTTTCATGACAATTAAACCAACATCACCCTTCATGACAATGTGTCTGTAGTTGATCACATTGAGAGTTTCTCTATAGCTTATATTTGGTAGTTGAGGCTGAAAGACGACGAGTATAGGGGGCAGGGTGAGGGGACAGACTCAATCTACTGTGCAGCAACACGAAATGGGATATATTGGAGAGCCTTTAAGTGACTGGAATATGTAGATGTATCACCTGCCTCTTACACTGGCTGGCTGGGTAAAGGACGTACTCTGAGCGCTGCTATCAGTACATAGGATATCCTTCTAGGGAACATAACCCACTTCCTTGTATACATATAGACAAATACAACACACAGCAAATTGACTGTGCTATGGTAGCAATGAGAGAGTTCTGAAGGTAGCTTTTGGAGTATGTGTGTGAATATTTGGGGCCAAGACCTCTCCAGCTCTGCGGTGCCAGCACTATGGCAGAACCTGGAGTCAGGCCAGTGTTGTACTTGGCCAGATTCAGCAAATGCCCTGTCTGGCAGAGTGGCCTCTTTTTTCAGAGTGCTTACAAATGACTGGAGGGCTGACACGAAGAGGGGTAATGATTTAAAGCCCAAGTAAGGGTCAAAGCACAGTCAGAGCTCGAAAATGTTATTTTATACCAGGGTGCCAAAAGGGATTACCTTCGCCCCCTCGGCAGGGTAACCTAGAATACTATGCCCCACAGAGCATGTGAATGCCCTGTTCAATACCTTGCTGTAGTGTGCACACATGCACGCACACACACACACACACACACACACACACACACACACACACACACGTAGCCTTGAAACAGGTAGCTGTCCTGAAGGGTACGTCATGATACAGAAAACAAACTATAAATCAAGGAGAGCTCCTAGCTTTCTAAAAACATTGTTTCTCTGCACCGGGGACATGGTGTGCTGCATCCCACAAGCAACTGTGACAGAGGGAAGGCCTGCCTGGCCTGCAGCCTGTGCTCTGTCTTTTCTCAGCCTGTTAAAGTGTGTTTATTTTAACAGCAGCAGCAACCCTCCTGGGAAGCCTACTCCTTTTCTTGGCAGGGTGCGGGGCCTGTTAAAATGTGCCCTGACGTAGGAGGCTGAGACTATCGTCGCTTAACTCCGATGGTTAAGATTCACTCTGCAGAGTCGGCATCTGCTGCCACCAGAGACAAGAGCCCAGCTCCATTAGTCCCACTGTCTGAGAGTAGAACACCCAGAGAACACTGCCCCTTAACCCCTGTGTCACCACTAGACTTTACAACAACTACTTAATTGGCACCAATTCATGGATTATATAGTAATTTGGGGTGTAAAATTAATTACAACCTATCAGTTAATGTGTGTCACAAATGTTCATCCTGTGTCATTGTGTTGTCACAGCTAACGAGGAGATGTGCGTGTAGGCATAGGAAAACGAGCTATTCCATACCTTGCATCAGTTACCAATAGACAATTTTATTGATGACAACTGTTTTCCTGAAGTAATTTAGTTTGATCTGACTCCAGAGTGGTTACATGGGTTTTACTTGTGGTGGTGTTGCTATTACACAAGAGATGCATGGTTTAGACTGTTGTGAGGACCACAGACGTTGTCTTATTCTTTGAATGCGGTGGATCAGAAGGCTAAACAGTATTGGTTTACAACAGAGGGCGCCCAGTATGCCTGTATCAGTTACCTGCATGGGAAAAATGTCATTCACAAAGATAAATATTATTGTGGGGGGGGGGGGGGGGGGGGGGGGGGGGGGGGCTGCGGGCGAGCAAAACCAGAATTTTGGGATATTCTCTCTTTCAACATTTTGGAAACAAATCCCCCTGATTTCAAGCAGAGATCTTGGAAAAACAGAATTATAGGATAGTAATAAGCCCTCAACATGGTCAATATAGGCTCCTCACTTTAGCAGTTAAAATGTTTTTCTGGTTGATAAACCAAAACATTGTGTTCTTCCAGCATAACTCATCTATTGTAGGGTTCTATTGTCTCAATGTTCAAAACAACCAACCACATAAAATGACACAACACGTAGCTATAATGATGTGGTCCTTGTTGTGGTCACCTTCACTGTTGACTGCCAACACCCCTGCCTGATATGCAGACAGGCCCCTATTTGACTGTTCTTCAGTGTCGTTTCTGGTCCTGGCACCGTTGGGGCACTGAACACTTTCACTAAGGAGAGCAGTTTAGAGTGTAAACACTTGAGATGTTGTTGATAAAATAAATATCTGTATCTTCAACAGCCTAAACATTCCGCACCAGTGCTATAGAGGGAATGAATTAAACTGGGTTCAACTGGAGTTTCGTAATCAGCTTGCAAAAGTCTTGCAACCCCCCCCCCCCCCCCCCCCCCCCCACCATCCGCTCCGACAAAAAATCGTCCAAGAGGCTGAATCTACACGGGAGAATAAATATAAAAACGCAACATCCAACAATTTCAAAGATTTTACTGAGTTACAGTTCATATAAGGAAATCAGTCAGTTGAAATACATTCATAAGGCCCTAATCTATGGATTTCACATGGCTGGAATACAGATATGCATCTGTTGGTCAAAGATACCGTAAAAAAGAAAGGTAGAAGCGTGGATCAGAAAACCAGTCCGTATCTGGTGTGACCACCATTTACCTCATGCAGCGCAAACATCTCCTTCGCATATAGTTGATCAGGCTGTTGATTGTGGAATGTTGTCCCACTCCTCTTCAATGGCTTTGCGAAGTTGCTGGATATTGGCGGGAACTGGAACATGCTGTCGTATATGTCAATCCAGAGCATCCCAAACATGCTCAGTGGATGACATGTCTGGTGAGTATGCAGGTCCTGGAAGAACTGGAACATTTTCAGCTTCCAGGAATTGTGTACAGATCCTTGCGACATGGGGCCGTGCATTATCATGCTGAAACATGAGGTGATGGCGGATAAATGGCACGACAACTGGCCTCAAGATCTTGTCAAGGTATCTCTGCGCATTCAAATTGCCATCGATAATAGTGTATTTTTTGTCCGTAGCTTACAGTACCAGTCAAAAGTTTGGACACACCTACTCATTCGTTTAAAAAAAAAAATTGTACTATTTTCTAAATTGTAGAATAATAGAGTAAGATGGCGCCAGAGAAGAAGACAGACGTTTAACGCCCCCAACCGATTGTGTTTTTTTGTTTGTTTATTTGCAGTGTTTGTCACTTATATTTTTACTTGTTTTGTACATAATGTTTACGCTACCGTTTCTTATGACCAAAAAATAACTTCTTGACATCAGGACTGCGATTACTCACCACGGACTGGCAGAATCCTTTTTTCCCTTTTTTTTCCCCCTGCGAGCCCGACGCGAAAGATATACTGCTTTCTCAGGAACAGGCCCAAATCCCTGTGATTTGTGTGAAGAGGAGGCGGAGAAAAAGGGTCCGGAGGGCGGACAGCCTTCTGAGAATTCGTAGGCGATCTAACAAAACCCCCACTTCCTTCCATTCTGCTAGTAAACGTGCAATCTCTGGAGAATAAAATGGATGACCTACGCGGAAGACTAAACTACCAACGGGACATTCAAAACTGTAATATCTTATGCTTCACGGAGACGTGGCTGAACGACGACACCATCAACATACAGGCTGGTTATACGCTGCACCGGCAGGATAGAACAGCGGCGTCTGTTAGACAAGAGGTGGCGGACTATGTATAACAGCTAGTACACAATATCTAAGGAAGTCTCGAGCTGTTGCTCGCCTGAGGCAGAATATCTCATGATAAACTGTAGACCACACTATCTACCTAGAGAGTTTTCATCTGTATTTTTCGTAGCTGTTTACATACCACCACAGTCAGAGGCTGGCACTAAGATAGCATTGAATGAGCTGTATTCCGCCAGAAGCAAACAAGAAAACACTCACCCAGAGGCAGCGCTCCTAGTAGCCAGGGACTTTAATGTAGCGAAACTTAAATCGGTTTCACCAAATTTCTATCAGCATGTTAAATGAGCAACCAGAGGAAAAAAACTCTGGATCACCTTTACTCCACACACAGAGACGCATACAAAGCTCTCCCTCGCCCTCCATTTGGCAAATCTGACCATAATTCTATTCTCCTGATTCCTGCTTACAAGCTAAAAATTAATGCAGGAAGCACCAGTGACTGGATCAATAAAAAAGTGCAGATGCTAAACTACAGGACTGTTTTGCAGCACAGACTGGAACATGTTCCGGGATTCCTCCGATGGCATTGAGGAATACACCACATCAGTCATTGGCTTCATCAATAAGCGCATCGATGACGTTGTCCCCACAATGACCATACGTGCATACGTCTGTTTATCATACATGCATAGTCACTTAAGCTATACATTCATGTACATTACTACCTCAATTGGCCCAACCAACCAGTGCCTCCTGCACATTGGCTAAAAGTGCTATCTGCATTGTGTCCCACCACCCATTGTGTCCCACCACCCGCCACCCACCATCCACCACCCCCTCTTTTACGCTTCTGCTACTCTCTGTTCATCATATATGCATAGTCACTTTAACCGGATCTACATGTACATACTACCTCAATCAGCCCGACTAACCGGTGTCTGTATGTAGCCTCACTACTGTTATAGCCTCTCTACTGTATATAGCCTGTCTTTTTACTGTTGTTTTATTTATTTATTTACCTATTGTTCACCTAATACCTTTTTTGCACTATTGGTTAGAGCCTGTAAGTAAGCATTTCACTGTACGGTCTACACCTGTTGAATTCGAATAAACTTTGATTCGATTTGATTTGTGCACAACATTTTTACAAAAATAAGCTTATGAAACATGGGACCAACACTTTACATGTTGCATTTATATATATTTTTCAGTATAGTTGCCTACCCCCTACATTAGACTTTATTTGGCCATGGAGGGACATACACTACATCTTTGGACAGAGGGTGAAAGCCGTTGCTGAACTTGTCTTCTGCTGGCACTGAGACTCTCGCTGAGAGACAGATACTCTAGGTTCTCATCAGGTCCCATTACCGATCTCCCCTTCTCCCCTTCTGTAAATACATTAATATTAGCCTAACTAAACACTGGGGCCATTTCTAGGACCCTGTTATTACTGGGGTAGTATGCCATTATGCCCAGGCCTCAGTACACAGCCGTTGATGATATATGCTTTGTAACACTCAGATCCCCCCCCCCCCCCCCCCACACCCCTCCCTACCAGGCCTCTGGGAGTAATACTAATGATATTAGCTAAGCCAGTGGTTCCCAAACTTTTTATAATCCCATAACCCTTCTAACATTCAACCTCCAGCTGCGTACCCCTTCTAGCAGCAGGGTCAGCGCACTCTCAAATATTGTTTCTGCCATCATTGTAAGCCTGGCACACACACACACACACACACACACACACACACACACACACACACACACACACACACACACCATACGATAGATACATTTATTAAATATAATAATGAGTGTGAGTTTTTGTCACAACCCGGCTCGTGGGAAGTGTCAAAGAGCTCTTATAGGACCAGGGCACAAATAATAATATAATAATAATCAATAATATTACATATAAAACCTGATGTGTTAATCGAAAATTGTGAATAACAACACCACAGGTTAGGGTGTGCTTGAAAGGATGCACATATAACTCTGCAATGTTGGGTTGTATTGGAGAAAGTCTGTGTCTTAAATCATTTTCCACACACAGTTTGTGCCCATATTTAGTTTTCATGCTAGTGAGGGTCGAGAATCCACTCTCACATTGGTACGTGGTTGCGAAGCGCAGCCCAATCCAGAAATCTGTCTGTGGCTCCTGATTAAATTCCATTTTCACAGAACCGCTTGTTGCAATTTCGATGAGGCTTTTTTGTTCAGATATTGGTAATTGGACTGGAGGCAGGGCATGAAAGAGATAACGAATACAGATGTTTGTGTCATCTGTTTCTGGAAAATACCTGCGTAATTGCGCATCCAACTCACTCAGGCGCTATTTCTCATTTGACATTGTCCGTAAGTTTGAGTTAATTTGCACACAAAAAAATCATACAATGATGGAAAGACCTGTGTGTTGTCCAGACAGAGAAGATCTCCAACTTCTTAATCATAGCCTCAATTTTGTCCCGCACATTGAATATAGTTGTAGAGAGTCCCTGTAATCCTAGATTGAGATCATTCGGGTGAGAAAAAACATCACCCAGACAGGTCAAGAGGAGCAGCAGGAGAAGCAACAGAGGCAGCAGCAACAGGAGCAGCAGCAGCAGGAGTGGGAGAGGCTGCACTATTTGGAGAAATGGACATGGGAAGAAGATTTGGATGGTAAAGGACCCTGGGCTCAGCCAGGAGAATATCGCCGCCCCAAGGAAGAACGGGAGGCGGCGAAAGCGGAGAGGCGCCGGTATGAGGAGGCAGCGCGGCGTCGTGGATGGAAGCCTGAGAGTCATCCCCAAAAATGTCTTGGGGGGGGGCTAACGGGGAGTATGGCTATGCCAGGTAGGAGACCTGCGCAAACCCCCTGTGCTTACCGGGGGGCTAGAGAGACCGGACAGGCACCGTGTTATGCTGTGGAGCGCACGGTGTCCCCAGTGCGGGTGCACAGCCCGGTGCGGTACATTCCAGCTCCGCATATCGGCCGGGCTAGAGTGGGCATCGAGCCAAGTGCCATGAAGCCGGCTCTACTCTCCTTGGGCCGGCTTACATGGCACCAGCCTTGCGCACGGTGTCCCCGGTTCGCCTGCATAGCCCAGTGCGGGCTATTCCACCTCGCCCGGGACCATTCAACCGGGTAAGGTTGGGCAGGCTCAGTGCTCAAGAGCTCCAGTGCGCCTGCACGGCCCGGTCTATCCGTCACCACCTCCACACACCAGCCCTCCGGTGGCAGCCCCCCGTACCAGGCTGTCTCTCCGGCCCATCCTTACAGGGGCTCCCTCCTCTCCAGCGCTGCCGGAGTCTCCCGCCTCTCCGGCGCTGCCGGAGCCTTCCTCCTCTCCAGCGCTGTCGGAGTCTCCCGCCTCTCCGGCGCTACCAGGGCCTTCCTCTTCTCCGGCGCTGCTGGAGTCTACCGCCTGTTCGGCGCTACGAGAGCTACTCAGTCCAGCGTTGCCGGAGCTTCCCGTCTGCCCAGCGCCATCTGAGCTTCCCATCTGCCCAGCGCCATCTGAGCTTCCCGTCTGCCCAGCGCCATCTGAGCTTCCCGTCTGCCCAGCGCCATCTGAGCTTCCCGTCTGCCCAGTGCCATCTGAGCTTCCCGTCTGCCCAGCGCCATCTGAGCCTCCCGTCTGCCCAGCGCCGCCAGTGCCGCCCGTCTGCCCAGCGCCGCCCGTCTGCCCAGCGCCGCCAGTGCCGCCCGTCAGCCAGGGGCCGCCAGTGCCGCCAGTCAGCCAGGGGCCGCCAGTGCCGCCAGTCAGCCAGGGGCCGCCAGTGCCGCCAGTCAGCCAGGGGCCGCCAGTGCCGCCAGTCAGCCAGGGGCCGCCAGGGCCGCCAGTGCCGCCAGTCAGCCAGGGGCCGCCAGTAAGCCAGGGGCCGCCAGTGCCGCCAGTCAGCCAGGGGCCGCCTGAGCAGCTGCCCCTCTGTCCCGAGCAGCTGCCGCCCCCCTGTCCCGAGCAGCTGCCGCCCCCCTGTCCCGAGCAGCTGCCCCCCTGTCCCGAGCAGCTGCCCCTCTGTCCCGAGCAGCTGTCCCTCTGTCCAGAGCTTCCGCTCCTCTGTCCCGAGCAGCCGCCCCTCTGTCCCGAGCAGCTGCCCCACCTCTGTCCCGAGCTGCCCCACCTCTGTCCCGAGCGGCCCCTCTGTCCAGTGGGGTCATTGAGAAGGGTGGCCATGGTGAGAAAGCCACGGAGGCGGACAATAAGGCGGACTAAGACAATGGTGAAGTGGGGTCCGCATCCCGCGCCAGAGCCGCCACCGCGGACAGACGCCCACCCAGACCCTCCCCTATAGGTCAAGGTTTTGCGGCCGGAGTCCGCACCTTTGGGGGGGGGGGGGTACTGTCACGTTCTGACCTCTATTTCCGTTGTTTTGTATTTATTTAGTATGGTCAGGGCGTGAGTTGGGTGGGCAGTCTATGTTTGTTTTTCTATGTTTTGGGGCTTTTCTATGTTTCGGCCTAGTATGGTTCTCAATCAGAGGCAGGTGTCATTGGTTGTCTCTGATTGAGAATCATACTTAGGTAGCCTTGGTTTCACTGTGTGTTTGTGGGTGATTGTTCCTGTCACTGTGTTTGTTGTCACAGGATAGGCTGTATAGGTTTTTCACGTTCCGTTTGTTGTTTTGTAGATTTAAGTTATTTCATGTATCGTTCATTTTCCATTAAAGAACATGAGTAACCACCACGCTGCTTTTTGGTCCGCTTCTCCTTCTACTGACGAACGTCGTTACACTGTCAGGCATTCCCTTGGCAGCAAGAGCCTCTCAGTGGATGCTGCAGTGTACCCAAGTGGCATTGGGAGCAACTGCTTGCACGCGCATTACCACTCCACTATGTCTCCTTGTCATGGCTTTTGTGCCATCCGTACAGATACCAACATGAGCAGCAGCTACGTTTGGCTACATACTGTCACGCCCTGACTTTAGAGAGCTTTTTATGTCTCTATTTTGGTTTGGTCAGGGTGTGATTTGGGTGGGAATTCTATGTTCATTTTTCTATGTTTTGTATTTCGTTGTTTTGGCCGGGTGTGGTTCTCAATCAGGGACAGCTGACTATCGTTGTCTCTGATTGGGAACCATACTTAGGTAGCTTTTTCCCACCTATGTTTTGTGGGTAGTTTTCTGTTTAGTGTTTTCTGCACCTGACAGGACTGTTTCTGTTTCGTTTTGCACTTTGTTCTTTTTGTTTCAGTGTTCAGTTTAATAAAAGTCCTGCTGCGCTTTGGTCCGATTCCTCCTCATCCGACGATGACACCCGTTACACATATGGACCGTTAGTGGAATTTCCGTGAGAGAGTAACGGTTGATGTGATTGGATGTTAATTATTTGACTTGGCTACCTGCATTTGACATTGTGTTATTTCGCTGAACACTAGATGGTTTAATTGTTTTTTTGGCAGTAAAACGAGGCTACTCAGGCGAGAGAGAAACCTCACCCAAATGTATAGCTCCTTTGGAAAATACAAATGGACTGTTTGAAAATGTAAATACTTAAAGTTTAAATAAATTGTGAATCACATTTTTATTTGGCGTACCCCTGACAGGACCTCTGTTTGGGAATACCTGAGCTAAGCCAATGGCACACAGTTGTTTTGTGTGTCACACAGCCCAACTACTGTAATATCTGTTCTACACAATTATAAGATGACTGATGCTGGATGACATTGAACCTCAAGTTATACAATATTTGACAGAACACTTTGTGATTCACCATAACATTGATCTTGGTTCTTGGAATTTATCTCCCCTTCCATCTTCCAATAAATATGTTTGAATGAGGCCAGTGTTGTGAAGTTGTCGTAGTAGGACCAGCTTGTCCTACTCTGTTCTCTGTGTGACATTCCTCTGACCTCCACCTTATCTGACCACTAGGCCCATATTTCAGGTGTAGTTGACAGGAGCATCCTATACCACGTGAGTTGTAGGAAACCTCTCCCCACTGCCTCAGGTAATTTATAATGCAAGATACAATGGCTTGGGCCCATGATTAGTTTTCTACCTTTGTATGTTGAGGTGCCGGGCCTATGACAAGTGAATACATCTATTGATGCACCAAAAGGATACATCACACCTGTTTGCTTACAGATGGGTGTACAGGTGTAGGATCTTATTTTTCCCTATATTCAGGGGCGCAACTTTCACTGGGGTCAGGTGGGGACATGAACCTTCACCCGGCTGGATTTAGGACTGCATGGACACCACAGAGTGTGCGGGAAGGCTGTGTGAAGGCAAAGCTTCTGAAAGGCTGGCATATATTGGTGTCTTATGAATCTAAAATATCGCAGAGTGGAGTAATAGTATATGGAATCAGTGATCATTTTATTACATTTTGCACAAGGAGGATGTTTAAAGATATATTTAAGTGTCACAAAACTGTTAGAATCAGAGGACTCAAAAAATACTGTGCTGAAATGTTTAGGGAGGAAGTGGGTAAAACAGATTGGTCACCTGTGCTGGATAGTGTAGGGGTAGACAGTGCCTGGTATGTCTTTAAATGTAGATTCCTTGATGTGGTGAATGTGATGGCTCCCATTAGACGGGTCAGGTTGAAGCAGGGATCTAGCCCTTGGTTTAATCATGAGATTCTAGAATCTATCCAAGCAAGGAATAAGGCCTTTAAAAAATGTAAGAACTCTCGAGAGCAGCCTGATTTTGTCCTATATTTTTATTTTATATTTTATTTCACCTTTATTTAACCAGGTAGGCTAGTTGAGAACAAGTTGTAATTTGCAACTGTGACCTGGCCAAGATAAAGCATAGTAGTTCGACACATACCTGTACAACAACACAGTTACACATGGAATAAACAAACATACAGTCAATAATACAGTAGAAAAAAAAGATAAGATAAAGTCTATATACAGTGAGTGTCAATGAGGTAAGATAAGGGAGTTAATAAATAAATAGGCCATGGTGGCGAAGTAATTACAATATAGCAGTTAAACACTGGAATGGTAGATGTGCAGAAGAGGAATGTGCAAGTAGAGATACTGGGGTGCAAAGGAGCAAGATAAATAAATAAATACAGTATGGGGATGAAGTAGTTGGATGGGCTGTTTACAGATTGGCTATGTACAGGTGCAGTGATCTGTGAGATGCTCTGACAGCTGGTGCTTAAAGTTAGTGAGGGAGATATGACTCCAGCTTCAGTGATATTTGCAGTTTGTTCCAGTCATTGCAGCAGAGAACTGGAAGAAAAGGCAGCCAAAGGATGAATTGGCTTTGGGGGTGACCAGTAAGATATACCTGCTGGAGCGCGTGCTACGAGTGGGTGCTGCTATGGTGACCCGTGAGCTGAGATAAGGCGGGGCTTTACCTAGCACAGACTTGTAGATGACCTGGAGCCAGTGGGTTTGGCGACGAGAGTGAAGTGAGGGCCAGCCAACGAGAATGTACAGGTCGCAGTGGTGGGTAGTATATGGGTCTTTGGTGACAAAACGGATGGCACTGTGATAGACTGCATCCAATTGGTTGAGTAGAGTGTTGGAGGCTATTTTATAAATTACATCGCTGAAGTCTAGGATCGGTAGGATGGTCAGTTTTACGAGGGAATGTTTGGCAGCATGAGTGAAGGAACTATATTGTGTACGGTAGTAGTAGGCCTATGATATGAATTATACGGAGGATTAACTGTTTCTGTGTTCATGTGTAGGCAAACCTTTCCATTGAGACATAAAAAAAAAAAAAGATGGTAAGGAAATTGTGTTGGGAGAGAGTTGAGTTATTGACTAGACTGGTAGGGGTCGGGCGTGCAGGTAGCTTGGGCTGGTCTGGCTGAAATTTGATATAGAGAATGTTTTAATAAAGACAATCAAAATGTAAGTCTTTGTACTTTATTTGTAAGAGTTGTTCATTTGTTAGGCTACTGGTTCAAGGTGCAGCACAATATTGATTATTGAATTATTATTGATCTAGTTCAGTGTTATCAATCACTTAAATCATATTTAGTAATGGTCTCTTGCCAAGCTTGATGACCGTGGGCATTTTTACTTACTTTTTGTTGTTCTAAATAGAGTTGGCTAGAAGGGTCACAGGTCATATTAGATTGTGTAGTTATACAGGAAATTAGCTTTAGATGCCCTAAAAATACGGGTGGACCCTCAGTTATGTCCTTCCCACTTCTAAAACCAAAGTTGCGCCCCTGCCTATGTTGTCACAGCAAAATAATCCTGCAGCAACAGGATTTGAATGTTTAGTCCAATGTTGCTTGATCAGAGGTTAGGCTATTAGCTGGCCAAAAGTAGGCCACGTGAAAAGTGCAATACTGTTAATATAACTGTGTGTTATTTTGAGTTTTCAGTGAATTTATGTAAATCACAAATCTCATCTGCTTATCCTGCAGTGCAGGAATATTCCTGTAGTTGATTATTTTGGGAGTAGTGGAGCGACTACCAGGACTGACTCAGCTATCTGTGTGTGACTCTGCTAATGAGTGCGGGCCTTTATCATTTAGATGGATGGATGGATGGTGATGATCTGGGTTGGGTCAGCAACCAGACCTAGGTTTGATTCCCCCATCCCCTGACTTTCATTCAATATAATCTTAAATTGCACCTTACTACTGAAAGCAAATACAAATTTGGTTTGAAATGTATTTATGACGTTTCAGTTTAAGTAAGTAGTGGGAATTTCAAAACAGGACCACGACAGAACGAGCTGTCACTCAAGCGACTTTAAGTGTCAGCTTTAGGGATTATCTCAGTTGCTGGCCCTTCATATGGCCCTTTGTATGGGATGGCAGGTAGCCTAGTGGTTAGAGCATTGGGCCAGTAACCACAAAGGTTGCTAGATCAAATCCCAGAGCTGGCAAGGTAAAAATCTTTCTAACACACTGTTCCCCAGTAACTGACTTGCCTAGTTAAATATAAATACTATTTTTTTTAATACACAAGGAGGCTGTATTTACCTTCATCATGGCATATTATCCACATTAGTCAAGTTTCTGACACATAGTGCTAATACAAGGATGACGGGATATGTTTGGCTTGGCCCTGGTAAAGGCATCGGAGTCGCTCTTACCTCATGTTCCTTTGGGATCCTTTGCCACTTTGACACATTCTGGTTTCCATGGCACTATGCCGATCATGCAGTTATAACCTTGAGACAAGACTGCAAGATGTTTCGGCACAAATCACGGCCTGCCGAATTGGGCCGGGGTAAGTGAGGCACCTGACTTCCAGACAATTGTTTTGAATAGCACCATTTCAAAGTACACACCCCTTCGCTGACTCTCTCCCTGTTAATAAAGACTCACAACTAAGTGACTCATGAAGGCTACTACCTTACAGCTGCCTACCTTCACACTGGCTGTCAAGACATGCTGACATTCTTTCGCACCCACTTAGCAGACTAGCTAATTGAGGCTAGTTATGATAATCCCATCAATTCAGTGTAACTGACTTAACATGTGTGCTTAGGCGCTTTAGGGGTAAGGGAATGTTATTCTGTGCCACCTGATACCTTGAGGCAATAGCATGATTATGTTTTCTAGGAGCATTGACGTCCAGGCAGTGTTTACAATCAACAACAACAAAAAAACATATGAAAAGCCAAATAAATAAAAAAAACTATATATAACTTTTGACTGGTACTATATATATATATATACACACAGTTGAAGTCGAAAGTTTACATACACTGGAGAAATGTCCTCTGGTCTGATGAAACAAAAATATAACTGTTTGGACATAATGACCATAATTATGTTTGGAGGAAAAAGGGGGAGGCTTGCAAGCCGAAGAACACCATCCCAACCATAAAGCACGGGGGTGACAGCATCATGTTGTGGGGGTGCTTTGCTGCAGGAGGGACTGGTGCACTTCACAAAATAAATGGCATCATGAGGCAGGAAAATTATGTGGATATTTTGAAGCAACATCTCAAGACATCAGTCAGGAAGTTAAAGCTTGGTCGCAAATGGGTCTTCCAAATGGACAATAACCCCGAGCATACTTCCAAAGTTGTGGCAAAATGGCTTAAGGACAACAAAGTCAGGGTATTGGAGTGGCCATCACAAAGCTCTGACCTCAATCCTATAGAAAATGTGTGGGCAGAACTGAAAAAGCGTGTGCGAGCAAGGAGGCCTACAACCCTGACTCAGTTACACCAGCTCTGTCAAGAGGAATGGACCAAAATTCACCCAACTTATTGTGGGAATCTTGTGGAAGGCTACCTGAAACGTTTGACCCAAGTTAAACAATTTAAAGGCAATGCTACCAAAAACTATATTAAACATCTCCAATCAAAAATCTAGAATCGGCTTTCTATTTCGCAACAAAGCCTCCTTCACTCACGCCGCCAAACTTACCCTAGTAAAACTGACTATCCTACCGATCCTCAACTTTGGCAAAGTCATCTACAAAATAGCTTCCAACACTCTACTCAGCAAACTGGATGCAGTCTATCACAGTGCCATCCGTTTTGTTACCAAATCACCTTATACCACCCACCACTGCGACCTGTATGCTCTAGTCGGCTGGCCCTCGCTACATATTCGTCGCCAGACCCACTGGCTCCAGGTCATCTATAAGTCTATGCTGGGTAAAGCTCCGCCTTATCTCAGTTCACTGGTCACGATAACAACAACCCGTAGCACACGTTCCAGCAGGTATATCTCACTGATCATCCCCAAAGCCAACACCTCATTTGGCCGCCTTTCCTTCCAGTTCTCTGCTGCCAGTGACTGGAACGAATTGCAAAAATCGCTGAAGTTGGAGACTTTATTTCCCTCACCAACTTTAAACATCAACTATCTGAGCAGGTAACCGGTTGCTGCAGCTGTACATAGTCCATCGGTAAATAGCCCACCTAATCTATCTACCTCATCCCCATACTGTTTTTATTTTATTTACTTTTCTGCTCTTTTGCACACCAGTATCTCTACTTGCACATCATCATCTGCTCATTTATCACTCCAGTGTTAATCTGCTAAATTGTAATTATTCGCTCTTATGACCTATTTATTGCCTACCTCCTCATGCCTTTTGCACACACTGTATATAGACTTCATTTTTTTCTACTGTGTCATTGATTTGTTTATTGTGTTATTGGCTTGTTTCTTGTTTACTCCATGTGTAACTCTGTGTTGTTGTCTGTGTCACACTGCTTTGCTTTATCTTGGCCAGGTCGCAGTTGCAAATGAGAACTTGTTCTCAACTAGCCTACCTGGTTAAATAAAGGTGAAATAAAAACATTAAAAATAATCGAGTGTATGTAAACTTCTGACCCACTGGGAATGTAATGAAATAAATAAAAGCTGAAATAAATCATTATCTCAACTATTATTGATGACAGCTTTGCACACGCTTGGCATTCTCTCAACCAGCTTCATGAGGTAGTAACCTGGAATGCATTTCAATTAACAGGTGTGCCTTGTTAAAAGTTAATTTGTGGAATTTCTTCCCTTCTTAATGCGTTTGGGCAACGGCAGTCAAGCACCCAAGCTAACTTTGGCTAGCTTGCTAGCTACTTCCAGACAAAAATGAGACCACGCTGACCATTTTAGTCGCCCTAGCAGAGCTGGTTATGTAGTTTTCATGTTATCCAGAGCGTTGGTGACTGTAACTGTACTGCTAGCGACAATTTTGCCGACGTTTACTGACACTGGACATATTCAACGGGTGTTGAGCGCTCGTAAATTCATTATTCTGCGCTCTGGTACACTCAGACGAGAGTGCTCTGAAATTGGAGTAGATAGCCAGAGTGAATTTACGAAAGCACCCGAATGTCCATTGAGAACGCACAACGACTATACCATTTAGCTTTGCTAAGAATGACGGGAATAATCAAGTCAATAAACATTGGGTATTAGTTAGATAGTGTGACAAACCTCTTCAAGGGTAGGAGAGTTTGTCACAAATTAGGTGGGAAACCGTCACCAAAAATCGCCCCAGAATGAGAGTTCTTTCAAACAGGACAGTACCTGTATGTTGAGTTTCTCCGTCCTGGTCCACCCAGGCTGCAGGCGTGGTCAAGGATAGTAGGGTTCGGTACACAAATCAGGTTCTCGGTAGGTCCAGGTCCAAACAGGTAAGTCCAAACAGTCCAGGTCATACACAAAAAATACAGTCGATATCTATCTTTTCACTTTCTCTTTCTCTATGGTTCACAGATCCCCCAGCCCCCTCCTCTCTCTCTTCCTGGTTTGTCTTGACCCCTTATCTGTACGTCGGCCCCACCTTCAGAGCGTTCCCCTTGCTTCTGGGGATTGTCGTTTTTGGCGGTTGGCCATTTCGTGATCTTTAGTTCTTGTCGGGGTGGCCATTTTAGTGAGAGGGCAGAGTCTGTTCATTAGTTCTGCCCTCACATATCTGACATGTATCACTCTGCCCCCTTCATTGGCACACATCTCCCCCCTAGCTTCGACCCCCGAGGTTGGGCTTCCGCAGCAAAATAGGCGTCCATCCCCATTTCCTTCCCTGCTCTGTGTTTTAAGTCAAAGTGAAACGGTTGGAGACTCAAAAAACCCCACATCACCCGAGTGTTCTTCTCTTTAGCCCTATGCATCCAGGTGAGTGGGGCATGGTCACTGATGAGGGTGAAGTGGTGCCCTAGCAGGTAGTATTTCAGGCTTTCTAGAGCCCACTTTACTGCCAGTGGCTCTTTCTCAACGACTGAGTAGTTGGCCTCCCATGGTTCCAGCTTCCTGCTTAAAAACAGGATGGGGTGTTCCACCCCTTCTATGGGAGAGCACGGCTCCCAAGCCAACCTCTGAGGCATCTGTATGAACAACTCTCTCTCTCTCAATGTCTGGTACCACCAACACTATATTACATCAGAAAGTCTCCTGTAATGTCTGGTACCACCAACACTGTATTACAGCAGAGAGCCTCCTGTAATGTCTGGTACCACCAACACTGTATTACAGCAGAGAGCCTCCTGTAATGTTCTAAATGTTTTGGTGGACTTTTCATCCCATTTGACCATGTTTAGCCCTCTGGCTCTAGTCATGTCGGTGAGTGGGGCGGCCACTGTAGCATAACTTGGTATGAACTTCCAGTAGTAACCAGTCAACCCTAGGAAGGCTCGAACCTGCTTCTTATTTACTGGTTTCGGCCATCCTCTAATTGCCTCGACCTTCTTAAATTGGGGTTTGATTAACCCTCTTCCCACGGTGTATCCCAGATACTCTGTTTCCTCTAACCCCACGTAACACTTGGCAGGGTTCGCCATGAGCCCTGCCTTCCTAAGGGCATCTAGCACTGCCTGTACCCGGGGTAAGTGGGATCCCCAATCTGGACTGTAGATCCCCACGTCATCTAACTAGGCTGCGGTGTAAACTCGGTGCGGTTTTAGGACCTGGTCCAGTAGCCGTTGAAAGGTGGCTGGGGCCCCGTATAAGGCGAATGGCATGATGGTATATTGAAACCGTCAGGGGTTGCAAAGGCTGTCTTTTCTTTGGCCCTGGGGGTCCGAGGAATTTGCCAGTAACCTTTGGCTAGGTCCAGGGTCGTAATGTACCGAGCTTTACCAATTTTCTCAACAGTTCATTTACTCGGGGTAGGGATCAAACTTGAAGATTTAATTTACCTTCTGAAAATCATTACAAAACCGCAAAGACGTATCGGGCTTGGAAACCATCAAAACTGGGCTAGACCACTCACTTTGTGACTCTTTCGACCACTCCATCTGGCAACATTTTCTCCGTCTCTGATCTAATCGTGGGTCGTCGAGCCTTGGGTAACACATATGGACTCATGCTCACTTTTCTCCCTGGTAGGGAAACAATATCATGAGCCGTAACCTCAGTTAGGCCTGGTATCCCTGAAAACACATCTCTGTTTTTCTGGATCAGGGTCTTTCCTTCCTGTATTTATGCTGGCGACAGAGTAGGTGAAACCTGCACTTCGGCTGCCTCCTGAGTGGGTGTGGGGTACGTGACCATTAGTGTTTCTCCCTCTCTCCATGCTTTTAACAGGTTAATGTGATAGATCTGTTCCGGGGGCCGACAACCTAGCTGTCAGATCCGATAATTAACTAATCCTATTCTCTCCAGCACTTCACAAGGTCCTTTCCATGCGGCTAGTAGTTTACACTCTACCGTGGGGGCCAGCACTAACACTTTATCTCCCGGTTGAAATTCCCTCAGGGTAGCCTGCCAGTTATAAGTGTCCTGCTGGTGCTCTTGTGCTTGTCTCATGTGCTCTCTGACGATGGGCGTGACTGTGGCTATCCTGTCTTGCATTGCCATGACATGCTCTATAACACGAGTGTAAGGGGTGGACTGGTGCTCCTAGGTTTCCCGGGCGATGTCCAAGACTCCCCGGGGGTGCCTCCCATATACCAGCTCAAAGGGTGAATACCCCAGCGTGGCTTGGGGAACCTCGCTAATGGCAACCATCAGTTACGGTAACATGAAATCCCAGTTTTTCCCATCCTTATCGATTACCTTCCTGAGCATTAACTTCAGGGTCATGCCCATTTCCTGAAGAATTGCATTATGGGCCCTAAAGTACGGAAATGGTGTCCTCTGCGTGTATACTTCATATTTTGGTGAATTTAGTACGACATCCGGGAACTTTTGGCATACTAACCATATCAATACTATGACCAATAAGCATACTATATACTCAATCCACGTCACAAATAGTACGGTTAGTGTGGTTAGTATGGGTATTCGAAAAGAGCTCATGTCCATATTATGGCAAAATAGCTCAAATAAGCAAAGATAAACGACAGTGCATCATTACTTTAAGACATGAAGGTCAGTCAATGCGGAACATTTCAAGAACTTTGAAAGTTTCTTCAAGTGCAGTCGCAAAAACCAACAAGCGCTATGAGGAAACTGGCTCTCAAGAGGACCGACACAGGAAAGGAAGAACCAGAGTTACCTCTGCTGCAGAGGATGAGTTCATTAGAGTTCACTGAACCTCAGAAATTGCAGCCCAAATAAATGTTTCACATAGTTCAAGTAACAGACACATCTCAACATCAACTGTTCAGAGGAGACTGCATGAATCAGGCCTTCATGGTCGGATTGCTACAAAGAAATCACCACTAAAGGACAATAATAAGAAGAGACTAGTAGGTGAACGGATGATCTCCGCATGTGTGGTTCCCACCATGAAGCATAGAGGAGGAGGTGTGATGGTGTGGGGGTGCTTTGCTGGTGACACTGAGGGTGATTTATTTAGAATTCAACGCACACTTAACCAGCCTGGCTACCACAGCATTCTGCAGCGGTACGCCATCCCATCTGGTTTACACTTAGTGGGACTATCATTTGTTTTTCAACAGGACAATGACCCAACACACCTCCAGGCTGTGTAAAGGCTATTTGACCAAGAAGGAGAGTGATGTAGTGCTGCATCAGTTGACCTGGCCTCCCCAATCACCCGACCTCATCCCAATTGAGATGGTTTGGGATGAGTTGGACCACAGAGTGAAGGAAAAGCAGCCAACCAATCAAATGTATTTATAAAACCCTTCTTACATCAGCTGATGTCACAAAGTGCTGTACAAAAACCCAGCCTAAAACCCCAAACAGAAAGCAATGCAGGTGTAGAAGCACGGTGTCTAAATCGATCATAGCCGATCATTCAGAGTATCTCTACCGCACCTGCTGTCTCTAGAGAGTTGAAAACAGCAGGTCTGGGACAAGGAAGCACGTCCGGTGAACAGATCAGGGTTCCATAGCCGCAGGCAGAACAATTGAAACTGGAGCAGCAGCATGACCAGGTGGACTGGGGAGTCATCATGCCAGGTACACCTGAGGCATGGTCCTAGGGCTCAGGTCCTCTGAGAGAGAGAGTGAGAGAGAGAGAGAGAGAGAGAGAGAGAGAGAGAGAGAGAGAGAGAGAGAGAGAGAGAGAGAGAGAATACTTAAATTCACACCGGATAAGACAGGAGAAATACTCCAGATATAACAGACTGACCCAAGCCCCCCAACACATAAACTATTGCAGCATAAATACTGGAGGCTGAGACAGGAGGGATCAGGAGACACTGTGGTCCCAACAAGTGCTCAGCATATGTGGGAACTCCTTCAAGACTGTTGGAAAACTATTACAGGTGAAGCTGGTTGAGAGAATGCCAGATGTGTGCAAAGCTGTCATCAAGCAAAGGGTGGCTACTTTGAAGAATCACAAATATTAAATATATTTTGATTTGTTTAACAGTTTTTTGGTTACTACATGATTCCATATGTGCTTTGTCATAGTTTTGATGTATTCACTATTATTCTACAATGTAGAAATGTAAAATAGTCCAAATAAAGAAAAGCCCTAGAAGGAGTAGATGTATCCAAACGTTTGACTCGTACTGTATATAAAACATACCATTATTTTTTGTTACCTAATTATTCTGGTGATTCAAATCTCAAAATCTGCTAAAACTGCATCACACCCTCAGGTAAACCGCAGTATTCATGCCTTTCTTTCCCATCTCTTCTTTCCATCTTTTCAAAACCTTTAAAATCTTTGACGAGCCCAGCAGTTCTTGACTCGTCACTTGTTAACGGACAGAGCCAGCATAGGTGTCGCTGCTTTCCCTAGTTTGAAGTAGCGGATTTCATATTTTGCGTGTATGCTTAATGCCTAAACATGTTGTGTGGGTAATGCCTGGGTTAAACTCTGCACATTTGGGCGTGTCTACTTAATTTGTCGTTCGCATCCCTTGAACTGAACAAAGCTAACTAGCTAGCAAAAACAACCTATCAAATCAAACAATTTTCCAAGTTGGAATAATGTAACATGTCGCATTGAGGGTTCGAACGGGGGACGTCAACTATAATGGAAGTTAAGAACATAGGCAATATGCAGGAGCTCAACAAGACGTGACATGACAAGCCACGACCATCCTCGTTGCTAACTGTCGGACAGGCGAACAGTGAGTCCTGGACTGACCACTTGTCTGAACTGTCGTTACCAATGAAAACATTTTCACCCTGACTTTTACACATCTTGGACATCTACCTGTACTTCGTGGACGTAGTGGGAATGGGGCTTCTCACACCACTCAATACGGGCCAGAGCCTTGGCTTCTACCAGATGGATGTGACTAACCACACTACAACTATTCTACGTGAGTGGCTGCATGCGGGCGCACTCGCGCGTGAGGATTCAGCTCTCCAACCGGCTTGAAGCCCTATCAGGGATCATCAACTAGATTTAGCCACGGGCCAATTTGTTCTTAAGCGAATGGTTAGTTGGCGGGAACATAATAAAACAAAGAATTGACTGCAAATTGAACGCAAGAAGCCTAAACATATATAATATTTGACTAAAACATAATCATTTAAAATATTGATTATATTTGGGAACATTTCCCTGTATAGGGTTCCTTCTTTCAGATGGGATGTTAAACGGGTGTCCTGACTCTGTTGTCACTAAAAATCCCATGGGGCTTATTTTAAGAGTAGGAGTGTTCACCCGGTGTCAGGGCCAAATTCCCAACCTGGCCCCATTCCATCATGGCCAACTAATCATCCCCCTCATTCCTAATTGGCATATATCCCTCCTCACCTCTCCATCATAGCTAATGTGTGGTGAGGGTTCTGGTACAAAAAAAAAGGTCACTGTTCATCACTAAGATGTGTGCTACACATTGATGGTGGATGAGGTGAGTTCCCTCTACTATGTAAAGTGCTTTGCGTATCTCAGTTGGTACAATAGTGCTAGATATAAATCCAATAAATTATTACGAATTATTATTATGTGTATACGATCACATACAGTGCCTTGCGAAAGTATTCGGCTCCCTTGAACTTTGCGACCTTTTGCCACATTTCAGGCTTCAAACATAAAGATATAAAACTGTATTTTTTTGTGAAGAATCAACAACAAGTGGGACACAATCATGAAGTGGAACGACATTTATTGGATATTTCAAACTTTTTTAACAAATCAAAAACTGAAAAATTGGGCGTGCAAAATTATTCAGCCCCTTTACTTTCAGTGCAGCAGACTCTCTCCAGAAGTTCAGTGAGGATCTCTGAATGATCCAATGTTGACCTAAATGACTAATGATGATAAATACAATCCACCTGTGTGTAATCAAGTCTCCGTATAAATGCACCTGCACTGTGATAGTCTCAGAGGTCCGTTAAAAGCGCAGAGAGCATCATGAAGAACAAGGAACACACCTGGCAGGTCCGAGATACTGTTGTGAAGAAGTTTCAAGTCGGATTTGGATACAAAAAGATTTCCCAAGCTTTAAACATCCCAAGGAGCACTGTGCAAGCGATAATATTGAAATGGAAGGAGTATCAGACCACTGCAAATCTACCAAGACCTGGCCGTCCCTCTAAACTTTCAGCTCATACAAGGAGAAGACTGATCAGAGATGCAGCCAAGAGGCCCATGATCACTCTGGATGAACTGCAGAGATCTACAGCTGAGGTGGGAGACTCTGTCCATAGGACAACAATCAGTCGTATATTGCACAAATCTGGCCGTTATGGAAGAGTGGCAAGAAGAAAGCCATTTCTTAAAGATATCCATAAAAAGTGTTGTTTAAAGTTTGCCACAAGCCACCTGGGAGACACACCAAACATGTGGAAGAAGGTGCTCTGGTCAGATGAAACCAAAATTGAACTTTTTGGCAACAATGCAAAACGTTATGTTTGGCGTAAAAGCAACACAGCTGAACACACCATCCCCACTGTCAAACATGGTGGTGGCAGCATCATGGTTTGGGCCTGCTTTTCTTCAGCAGGGACAGGGAAGATGGTTAAAATTGATGGGAAGATGGATGGAGCCAAATACAGGACCATTCTGGAAGAAAACCTGATGGAGTCTGCAAAAGACCTGAGACTGGGACGGAGATTTGTCTTCCAACAAGACAATGATCCAAAACATAAAGCAAAATCTACAATGGAATGGTTCAAAAATAAACATATCCAGGTGTTAGAATGGCCAAGTCAAAGTCCAGACCTGAATCCAATCGAGAATCTGTGGAAAGAACTGAAAACTGCTGTTCACAAATGCTCTCCATCCAACCTCACTGAGCTCGAGCTGTTTTGCAAGGAGGAATGGGAAAACATTTCAGTCTCTCGATGTGCAAAACTGATAGAGACATACCCCAAGCGGCTTACAGCTGTAATCGCAGCAAAAGGTGGCGCTACAAAGTATTAACTTAAGGGGGCTGAATAATTTTGCACGCCCAATTTTTCAGTTTTTGATTTGTTAAAAAAGTTTGAAATATGCAATAAATGTCATTCCACTTCATGATTGTGTCCCACTTGTTGTTGATTCTTCACAAAAAAATACAGTTTTATATCTTTATGTTTGAAGCCTGAAATGTGGCAAAAGGTCGCAAAGTTCAAGGGGGCCGAATACTTTCGCAAGGCACTGTATGTCTCTCTATTATGCATGGGAATACTTGGGTACAGATGAACCAAATTAAAATAACTTTGAGCTGATTTCCTGGTGTTCTTACAGTCTTTTATGTCCAACAATTAAATATTTGGTTTTTTTTTTAGCTCAGAAAACTTTGGTGGCCAAATAAAGCCACCCGCAGGCCACCCTGCCCTAATGGATGGAGCTGCCTACCTGTGTGCTGCGTGGGAGAACTGTGTTACTGTTTGTGTGTGTGACGTTTTGTGCCTTGGGGATGCATCTCCCACACAACCATGGGCCTGTTGTGTCCATGCAGAATAAAGTAATGGCCATGTGTTTCTGCTGTGAATTCTACAACGCTGTCAGTGAGATGGTTCACCCTGAAGGACAGATGAAATGACTTCATTTACAACAACGTGGGGCTGAGAATGCATTTTCCTTTGCAATTTTGAGGGTTAACATCTCTATGAATGTGTTTGATTTATCAAGCCAAAATGTTGTTTTGATGAGAGACTTCCATGTTTTTAAATGTATTTTTCAGTCATTGATTGTTATGAAATGTAGTTTAAACCTTTATTTATTATACAGTTGAAGTCGTAAGTTTACATACACCTTAGCCAAATACATTTAAACTCAGTTTTTCACAATTCCTGCCATTTAATCCTAGTAAAAATTCCCTGTTTTTAGGATCACCACTTTATTTTGAGAATGTGAAATGTCAGAATAATAGTAGAGAGAAAGATTTATTTCAGCTTTTATTTCTTTCATCACATTCCCAGTGGGTCAGAAGTTTACACACACTCAATTAGTATTTGGTAGCATTGCCTTTAAATTGTTTCACTTGGGTCAAAAGTTTCAGATAGCCTTCCACAAGATTCCCACAATAAGTTGGGTGAATTATTGCCGATTCCTCCTGACAGAGCTGGTGTAAGAGTCAGGTTTGTAGGCCTCCTTGCTCGCACACGCTTTTTCAGTTCTGCCGGGATGGTGTTCTTGAGCTTGCAAGCCTCCCCCTTTTTCATCCAAACATAATTATGGTTATTATGGCCAAACCATTCTATTTTTGTTTCATCAGACCAGAGGACATTTCTCCAAAAAGTATGATCGTTGTCCCCATGTGCAGTTGCAAAACGTAGTCTGTCTTTTTTATGTCAGTTTTGGAGCAGTGACTTCTTCCTTGCTGAGCGGCCTTTCAGGTTATGTCGATATAGGACTTGTTTTACTGTGGATTTAGATACTTTTGTACCCGTTTCCTCCAGCATCTTCACAAGGTCCTTTGCTGTTGTTCTGGGATTGATTTGCACTTTTCGCACAAAAGTACGTTCATCTCTAGGAGACCGAACGTCAACTTAGTGTATGTAAACTCTTGACCCACTGGAATTGTGATACAGTGAATTATAAGTGAAATAATCTGTCTGTGAACAATTGTTGGAAAAATGACTTGTGTCATGCACAAAGTAGATATCCTAACCGACTTGCCAAAACTATAGTTTTGTCATATACAAAATATGTGAGGGTGGCAGGGTAGCCTAGTGGTTAGAGTGTTGAACTAGTAAACGAAAGGTTGCAAGTTCAAATCCCTGAGCTGACAAGGTACAAATTCTGACCATTCTGCCCCTGAACAAGGCAGTTGTTCCTAGGCCGTCAGTGAAAATAAGAATTTGTTCTTAACTGACTTGCCTAGTTAAATAAAATCACTTGTGTGTTTTGCCTACATTGATATTTGGTGTACATTTTGTCACTTTGGTTGTTGGAACTATCTTTTGTATGGGGAACTTGGACTTCATCAAGGTTTATTTGTGAATAAATCTGTCTTTAATAATAGCCAGTGACTACTACACTGACCTCACCACAAGTCACTCCATGCAGTCCATAAGCATCTATTGTACATTTCTCTTGGGTATGCACAAACTATTCTAACATTTTATTCTGTGTTTTTCAAATGCCACCTCAGCAGCAGCAATTACTAAAAAATACTAGATGTGAATAACAACAAATGATTCAGAAGTTGAACCAAAATAAAAAACCTAACCCCACCCTTACATTGTATTCTTACAGAGAATCATTTAAAAAAACATATCAATGCACCACTGCGTTGTGGTAATATGTCACTAATTGCTTCTAATTATTCAGTACAGGATAGGCGAATATTTAATTGAGCGCACGCCCTTTAAACTTGGTGGTGGATGCTTGCCACTGTGATTGGTCGGCAGCCACGAATGACAGCACCTGCTTAGCTACTTAATCAAAACTGACACGAGTTGAGGGAGATATAGGAAGCATCATACCCTCTCCGTACTCACTCTCGACATTAATGCGCGGTTCCAAGCTGAACTTAATTCAAAAGTAATATTTTTTCTAAATTTCCGTTTTTTTTTTTGAGTGCGTAATAGTGCAAATGGAGATGCTACTTACATTTTCTTTAGCGCTCTTTTTAATAGCGTTTCAGCAATTATTGGCGACAGATCCAATCGAATTTCACGAAATCCCTCAAGACAAACATTTGAACCAGCCGAAAAGACGACTCTCACTGCAAAACACAGGTAAGTGAATGCTACTGTGTATTGCAGGTTTAAAATAATAATTCGGATTATAACTTTTTAAACAGGTGAACTCAAAAGAAAAAGATTCCCTGCTTGAATTCTGAGTTTCACATTCTGTCACGAGCCAAAATCACAAAATCAATCATTCTATTACATGTCTTTTGGGGTTATTTAGTCTCTCCCCCCCCCCCCCCCCCCCCCCCCCCCCACACACACACCTGTGGTCGAAATGTGGTTTTATCATAGTCTGTTCCTACGCAGGTACCCAGTGATCTCTAGTTCTGTCACTTCACTGTAATTCCATACGCCTAGTGGCCAGCTCTTTTCCAAGCACCTTCCTGTTTAGATGCCAACACAAGCTCTGACAGCAAGCTGTTTTTTACCCCGGCGCAGGCACACCAGCGGGAATATGATAACAATTTTAGAAGTTGTAGCATTGTTATGATACATTTGCATGTTTTCGAATATTTTATTTGCACCCTATATGACCTATAAGCAGTTTAGCTAAGAAACATACATTGCCAAGGTGGTAGGTTGTGTAGACTACAAAGGAATGATCATATTGTTTCGACATATTTCTAACTAGGTTACTTGAATGTTTGCTATTGGGTTGATTGTTTTTTTTTTTTTTTTATTTAAAAAAAAAAAAAAAATTAAACGCGCAAGTTGCCATTTTGTCTTCAATTACGCACAAATGCATTGAATGGAAGCCCATGTTTTATTTTTTCGATCAAAGCCGTTGTGACACTATTAGCAATGCATTCATGTACTTTTGCCTATCCCCTGCGTTTATGTAATCACCGATTCAATGCCACATGGCGTCAGGCACTCGAATGGTCCCAGCATTCCATCTTCATAGTCATCACTGGTCTAACCCTATTGTAAAAGCTATTTGCTTAATTGGCTACTAAATCATGGACATTATTTTTTTTTTAAATCTCTACTGTATTTGGAACATTATCATTATTGAAAGTATCAGTAAAAATTAGGGATTTTTTTATCATTCCCCTAGCAACCACCACATTGGCACCACGTCAACTTCTGCATTATTATTAAAAAGCTACTGTTCCCTTGTAGTTTTCACATGCCCTCCCTCATGTTCCCTCCATCAGCGGAGATCCAGCACTGTCTGGTGAATGCTGGGGATGTGGGCTGTGGCATGTTCGAATGCTTCAACAACAACTCGTGTGAAATCCAAGGCCTACATGACATCTGTATGACATTTCTGCACAATGCCGGCAAGTTTGACTCCCAGGTATATCCCACTTCTTCCTAACCTCCTGGATTGTGAGTGACTCAGGACTGTTTCTATCGTAGAGGGTGAAAGTGACAGTATCCCCATGCCCTACTACAGCTTACATACATTACATGCTTTATGGAACTGTATAAACATGTTATGCTTATTAGTTATTACAGAACACAATTTGGAAATTGCCACTTCAGATGTATAGCTTTGACGATAATGGAAATTTGGTTTTACGAATATTTGTCAAGCAAATTGCCACCGTTATTGTCATAATTGCTGAAAAAGTTTGAACTCCTAATGCATCTTAGAAAATTAGTTACAACATACCTAGCATTGGGCCAGTAACCAAAAGGTCGCTGGTTTGCTTTCCCGAGCCAGCAAGGTGGTAAAATCTGCTGTTCTGCCCTTGCGCAAGACCGTTAACCGCTAACAACAAATGCTCCCTGGGTGAGGATGTCAATTTAAGGCAGCCCCCCCACACCTCTCTGGGTTAAATGTGAAAGACATTTTGGTTGAAAGCATTGTGCAACTGACTTGGTATCCCCCTTCCCAATACAGCTTTGGAGACACCCGTCTCAAACGACTAGATTTGACCACTTGGAACTTTCGAAAATTAAGCTTCTCTCGACTGCCACTCTACTCGACACTATTACCAACTTTAGCATCTTCATGTTAAAATGAAACTGCTATTGGGTGAACTATATCTACTTGAAAATAAAGTTTAATCCCCCCCTGCTAAAATAAATGTAATAGGATATGATGATTACAACTTCAGTTCACGGTTATTGTCCATTGTCAGCTATACTATTGTACCAGCCCTAAGGTGATGTCAACCTTTGTTATGTTGAACTTCTAAAGGGGAAGTCCTTCATCAAGGATGCCCTGAAGTGCATGGCCCACGGCCTGAGGCACCGGTTCAGCTGTGTGAGCAGGAAGTGCCTGGCGGTGAAGGAGATGGTGTTCCAGCTGCAGAGAGAGTGCTACGTCAAACACAACCTTTGTTCTGCTGTCAGGGAGAACGTCAACGTCATGGTGGAGATGATCCACTTCCAGGACCTCTTCCCCAAAGGGTGGGCATGAAGCCTTCCATTTCATACTAAACCCATTCAGTGTAGTACATTTTAATGGTCCAGAGTCCACATGCTCTGAAATTAAATGACTATAGTAATCTGCATTCAGAAATATAATTGTTCCTCTTCCTATGTCAGGCCTCATGTGGAGCTGGTGAACATCCTGCTGGGCTGTGGCGAGGAGGTGAGGACGGCTATAGCACGGCGAGTGAGGATGCAGTGTGAGCTGAACTGGGGGGCCCTGTGTGGCAGCCTGAGCCTGTGCTCCCTGGGCCGCTCAGATGACCCCCAACACATCACCGTCCCTTCCGCCTCTCTGCAGGGCAGGAGCACACTGCCCCCTGCTGGCCAGCTCTCCCTCCCCAACACCGAACAGGACCAACCAAGAACAGACCAGCTAGGAGACGAGGGGAGCCTTCACCCCTCTAAGAGTCTCAGTCAGAATCCCCTGGATGATGCCACAGACCCTGGGCTCGCTGTGCCCGGTCAAGCACCCAGTACCGCCATCCAGGGGTGAAACGGAGTGCAAGGTCCCTAGCCTGAACACACAACAGATAAGCCCCTAACCTCTGACCCACGTTTCCCCCTCAAGCAACCCTACTACAGACTACCTCTGACCCCCTTTCCCCTCAAGCAACCCCACTACAGATGACTCTGACCCCCTTCCCCTGAAACAACCCTACTACAGACGACCTCTGTTGTAAACAAGGGAGAGTAATGACCTTGTACCATGCTTCTCCATTCCTACTCTCCTAAATGGTACAGGTGACAGGGTATATTTGGTCAAATGTAGATTTTGAGGCCTTGTTTTTCAGTAATTCCATGTTTTAATTACAAGTGATATTCAAAACATATTTTAAAGTAACATTTATTTCATTTGATTCCTTTTTAAAAGTAAATCATGGGCATATCAATCTTACAGTATAAACAATGTATACAGATCCAGGTATCTGTTAGTTCAGTAAAGATGTAAGAGTTTGTCACAGCAAGGACTCTATTGGAACTGGTTGGAAGTTGTCTTACACTTCTTCCCAAAATTGTGACTGCAATATTCCAGGTTTAGCTAGACATGAACTTGGTAATACACACAGTTATGAATTATAGTTTGACAAATTAGGTTTTAAAGAGACCTTAGACTTAATTAAACCCACATCTTGGATGGCTGACTCGCTCTAGGTCCTATTTTTCTAGGTATCCAGAAGATGAGGTAAATTTATAAGTAAACGGTCTATTGTGTTTTACATTATGTCAACTAGTTTCAATACTGCGTTTGTTTTAACTAAATACTAGGCGCTACCGTAAATAAACTTGGAGAGAATAGAGAATTGTGCTTACGCAAGCTGTCAATGTTTCTGCGGAAACTATTTTATTTGCAGTACAAAAGTGAACCGTAACAACTCAATGTCACATCAACTCTGCAAAGAGAAGTCCATTACTGGCCCGTATGATGCCTTGTGTGTGTGTGATTTCTCATCACAAGTAACAACTTGGCTGACAAGTGGCCCTTCTACCACAATCAGGAAAGCTCATTTAAAAGATATCTCGCAACCATAAACTCTGAAACATGGTAATGCGCGTTCACTCCTCGGCAAACATCAGGAAACCTCAGGTGTTATAACAAAACAATGAGACCCATCAAAATGTATTAGTTAAATGGAATGTTGAGTCTTGGCCTGTTCTCACGGAGGCCTTCGTTTATATGTATCAGGGTCTACTGCAATTTTTCATTTCACACAGGATGACCACAGAATGTCTTGTCAAACATTTTCAAATCTGACAGTTTGAATGTTTTTACTAGCTTTTGATCCAACTAGCTAGCTTGTCCTTTAGTAGTAACCTCAATAGTACTCCAAGTAACCTACCTCACCAGTCATGCCAGCTCTAGAGATGTTTAATACTGGACACTTTCAGAGGACATTGAACTGGTATGAATACAACAGACACTCTGCTGTCTCTCACATTTATTTTTTTTTACACTCATTTTGTACAGTTGGCTTGTATGATGTGGATTTTCTTTTGGTATGTCCAGTTGTGCATGTGTAAGATGAGCATCAACTGCCCTCTACACAACTTCTGTCAGTACTATCGGCTAAATGTCATCAAATGGATGACTGCATTCAGACTCTGTACTTGAATACAGCAACTTATTTCTTACGAAGTTTGTTTGTACTCTGATTCGATGTTTAAGTATTTAACTTTTATTTATTTTGACGACTTTTCTTAAGCTATGCATTACCTTTATTTGTGGTGTAGGGTTAGGCCTTGATACAAGCAAACTACCATTTTATACTTTTCATTTTAGTTATTTTGGACATTAAACATTTCAGATACTTTGCCATTTTAAATCTATGACAATGCATTGTAATCATTTTATAAGCATATTGTTGAATAAAACTAACAAATTCTACTAGTTGGCTTGAGTCAACTCTGTAAATTGTTAAATGTAACTTAAATGACACTGACGTGCAGAACAATCAACGTCAGGTTGCGCAAAAGTTGTATCGCGGCAATATTGTAAAATTTGCCAAAATCAGATGTACATAGACACCATCTGTCCATAATACTGTTGCTTACTGCCATCTACTGGTAATACATAGGAGGAATCCAAAGTGGATACTATTCAGCCAGCTCAAGATTTACTGAGGAGTGACTTCGTTCAACCCCCCCCCCCCCCCCCCCCCCCCCCCCCCCCCCCCTTGCCTCATGTTTACGACCATCAATAACCGCAGCGGCCCGACTTCTGTGGCACATTCGCTGCCGCTACGGGCCAGAAGGTTGCGGGTTTGCCGATCAGCCCAGATGAGAACTCTCCCTGGAGCCTGTTTCATTACACTACGATCAGCTAGGGGTTAATCAGATTTATAGTTCTATAAAATACATGCAACAATTTCCAAGTTTCTCTGCACCACACGGACACTTGTAGGTTTACCCAGTATAGAAGGCTTGGTTGACATTTTCTGAATGTTAGACTTTTTGGTGTTTTGTAGCATGTCTCTTCCGTTCAATTGTTCGCTGCACAGTTTGGATTGATTTTATTTGTCTTAAATACACATTTTTAAACTGACTCGGACTGCACAAAATTGGGGACATATTTCTATTGTGGTCCCTTAAAATGTTTAACAAATATATTTACATTATGTTTTGCTCAAAGGGGCAAACCTCTTCTGTGTATGATTGTCAATGATAATGCAACTTATTCCCTTATGCCAGTCACAGGTCTTCTTGTTTGGCTACTGAACAAAAACAAATGTAACGCAACAATTTCAAAGAATGCGTTTTAACCCACAAGGATTTATTAGACAAATACCCCCCTCATGTGAAGAAGCTGGATGTGGAGGTCCTGGGCTGGTTTGGTTACACGTGGTCTGCGGTTGTGAGGCATCAGCTCTGGTAGACATTACTACAGTTAGCATGCCAATTGCATGCTCCCTCAAATTGAGACATCTGTGACATTGTGTTGTGACCTTTTATTGTCCCCCAGCACAAGGATCATGCTGTTTAATCAGCTTCTTGATATGCCACACCTGTCAGGTGGATGGATTATCTTGGCAGAGGAGAACTGCTCACTAACAGGTATGTACATTTTGTTCACAAAATTTGAGAGAAGCTTTTTGTGCGTATGGAACCTTTCTGGGATCTTCTATTTCAGCTCATGAGACATGGGACCAACACTTCACATGCTGCTTTTATATTTGTGTTCAGCGTAGATAGACACATTACATAGATATTTTTTGTCTCTATCAACCTCCAGATAAGTTTAAGGGGAGAGATTAAGTACAATTCTTACAAGCTTGTTTGGGTGGTAGCTTATTTTTCAGACATTTGAGGCTGATGATGAATCATGATGTTTAGGCATATTCAAAGTGACACTGGACTAGTGAGTTGCCAGTCTTTAGGGTGTCTATAGCTAGGTTTCCTTCCAATTGGCGACAGATTTTCATGTGAATATTCAAAAATCTTCATAAAAACAATATGCCATTTCAGAGTTTCCTTTAGGAAAATTTGGCGCCGGACAACATGACAGGGAAGTTTTTAATATACTGGACAAATTACAAATTTAATGGACATCCATACGCATTCAGATCCAACACAGCTAGCACCATCAATAAACAAGGGATGTTTGCCAAATGAGACACATTTACATGTCCTTAAAAACAGCCTATAACAAATGACAAAAAACCCTATTCCTTGTAGGGTTTCGATGTGTAGCATATGCAAAACTTTATAGCCTATTATTTTGGGGGGGATTCCTAAAACAATAATTGTCCACCTCAAGAGTTCAGGTCTCAGAGATTTGAGCACTAAATGTATCAGGGCACTGCATGCAAAGACCTACAGGCTTAGTTGTCTACTGTATGATATTCATATTTTAATAAATACATATAAACAAAGAGAAGCTGAGGCCTAACCCCAGAGAGATGGAGATATGCCAGTGGCATGCTAAGACACCGACATGCATTTCTTAATGTCAGATGGCTACTGCATCTGCTATACAGAAGGAGGATCATTTGTTAATTTCTCTGAACATTTTGTATAAAGGTAAGCATTGTATTAAAGGAGTAACTCTGGTAGGTCTGAAACTTCCTCACCTCAAGTTCAACTTATTTGGACCGCCAAGGCGTACTGCCTTCATATCGTAGGCCTGGGTAGCTAAAGCTTCATAAATAGCCACACCATACCTAAACTTTTGAGGTAAATTTATATCTGTCCTTATGTCATGTGAAAGTGGAGACAGATCTTTGGGCTAGCTAGCAATAATTAAAGAGACTTGAGAAATATATTTGTTTATTCAAAATGTTGTAAAACGGTTGATTCTTTTATACAATAAGTAGTCTTCTATCTCACAACAATTTGCTAAATTCATGTGTTTTGGGAACACTATTCCATCAGCAATACAGATCTACAGTAACCATTTCCTTATTGTATTTGTACATTCCAGGTAAACTGTACAGTAAGAATAAGTAGGGCAATGGGATAAAAAAATATATTTGAAAAAGTGCCCCTGCCAGCTATGAGCCCTGAAACAAGGTTATTCCTCTGTGGTATAGATAGATAATGCATGTCAGTCTGACACAGTGCTGCAGAGAGTCTGACACAGTGCTGCAGAGAGTCTGACACAGTGCTGCAGAGAGTCTGACACAGTGCTGCAGAGAGTCTGACACAGTGCTGCAGAGAGTCTGACACAGTGCTGCAGAGAGTCTGACACAGTGCTGCAGAGAGTCTGACACAGTGCTGCAGAGAGTCTGACACAGTGCTGCAGAGAGTCTGACACAGTGCTGCAGAGAGTCTGACACAGTGCTGCAGAGAGTCTGACACAGTGCTGAAGAGAGTCTGACACAGTGCTGAAGAGAGTCTGACACAGTTCTGGGCCAGTAACCGAAAGGTTGCTAGATCGAATCTCTGAGCTGACAAGGTAAACATCTGTCGTTCTGCCCCTGAACAAGGCAGTTAACCCACTGTTCCTAGGCTGTCATTGTAAATAAGAATTTGTTCTTAACTTACTTGCCTAGTTAAATAAAGGTTAAATAACATTTTAAAAATAGTCTGACAGTTCTGTAGACAGTCCGACACAGTTCTGTAGACAGTCCGACACAGTTCTGTAGACAGTCCGACTGTATGGCAAGAAAAACTCATTGAAAGGTTAGAAAGGCATGACTGTAGTTATATTACAGACAGTTTTGGACAGATATCAAGGGACAAAAATAGATTAAGAACAGGAAATTGCTCACAATTTTCTCTAAATGAAAGGGAACAGCCTTTTTTTCAAAATGTACAAGACAGTTGCTAAAAACAAAGCCACTGCTAGAAAGATGAGTAGTTTGTCAGTCAATTCTCGTCTGTTATATTTTGAGATCAGTTTCCTTCCCAAATGTATGGTTCCTGTCATGGCTTTGAACTCTTCATCAGTTTCCAGGACTGTTCTTGAAGACGTAGCTACATACAGGAGAAAATGTGTACATAATGACTCATTTATCCTAGATTAATAAGAGCGTTGATGGGATGAATTACAATGCGTGCTGGAAATGCAAAGTGTTCTAGACTAGTGGACAAAGCCTAGCACCAACAGGGACACTAGGGGCAGTATGCCAAAGGGACGAGGCTATGTGAATATTTGTGTGCTCACTTTCCAGCAATTTTTGTATGTGAACATCACAACATACATTTTCAGATAAATGGACAAAGTTATCATATCTTATATTTGTTTGGTTGTAGGTTTGATTCCCGGGACCACCCATAAGTAAAAATTTATGCAAGTATGACTAAGTCGCTTTGGATCAAAAACATTGCAAAATGGCATATATTATTATTATAGGTCTGCAAGCCCAAACCATTGGCACCCATTTTGTGACTGTTCTCCCTTCCCGAATGAGTAGTCTCTTACCCAGAGTGCCGATGGTCTCCTCGCTCTGCGACACCGACTGAGCCATCATACGACTGATGCTCATCAGGCTCTCTGTGATATCACCGGATGTCTGGACCAAACTCTCCTTAGTTGCTTTTCTGAGAGGGGACACACACTGCAATTAATTCCAATGCAATTCCAACTTTCTGTGACACCCTGTGACACCCCACCCTCAGGTGACACCCTGTCAACGGGGTATTTATCCACTTGCACGTTAATACGTTTCTTGAAAAAGTACAGAAGAAAGCTGTGAAGAATGAGGATTGCAGGAATAAGAAACTGGACAAATAGAGGGTTAATAAAGCAGCTGTGAGTGAAGAGAAGAGCACCACACACCGTTGTCGCACAGTGGAGTCTCCACCATACAACAGCTCATCTTTCTCAAGGTTGTCAATGGACAGTTTACATGCCAGGTTTGCCTTCCTCCAAGCTGTCTGGTTACTGTAGAGGGAATATTTAGAAAATATTCAGTTAAGGAATTCCAAGAGGAATTGTGAGATCAATGACATTTTAAATAGGAATCTGGATTCCAATCGCATACCTCAGCATCTGTCTACGATTACTCTCTGTCTCACTCAAGATGGCTTGTTTTTCTGTTTCTCTGTCTTGTTCCTTGGCCATTTGCTCCATATTCTGTGAATTGAATGTATAGGTCAGAAGAGTTTTATCTAGCTGATCACAATGAATGCGATGTAAAGTAAGTTAAACTAATGCGTTGAATTACATACCTGGATTCTCAGTCGTAGCTGATTGAATCTCTCTTTTACTTCGGAGTTGAAATCCATCAACACACTTTGTGGCCCCGGACATTCTCTAATGTCCTAAGCAAGATAAGATACATACTTTTTAAACTTTAACTGACCATTCAATATAATCCACATTTGTTTAATAGTTTATTGCATCGCTTTCTCTCAACAATTACAGTAGCTAGCTAGATTAGTTTGCCAAATGTACACTGACTTGTCCCCCAATCACACATTTAAATGACACAAAGTGAACAAAGAAAATATGTAAACAGTTGATAAAATATAGCTACCTGAATGAGAGCTTTAATTTCGAGATCATATTTGATTATTTCTTGTCCACAAATTCGGACGTGGACATCCTGGGAAGAGGCCATTTCTGTTGTTGTACGGCAACCCACAAATCCAAAAAGTGCGTGCTATTTGAAGCGCGTTTTTCAATGAAAAGATTGGGTGTTCAATATAAATGGGAAATGCATTATATGCAATATTAATATAACTCATGAACACATCGTATTAAATATATATATAGGATAAGCAGCTGTGCATAGTCTATATACGAAAAGTACTTATTTGAATAATATTTTTTTTCTTGTGCATTTTGCTATTTGCCTCATGGCTCCTGCATGCTTTGTTGACTACAAACTTTATTTACCAAACCGTGGGACAGACTATCTTTGTTCCCACACTCGGGACTAATCCTGATAGATATCAGTGTGTTGTTTTCTGTAATGACCTTAGTGATCACTGTTTTACAGCCTGTGTTCGTAATGGTTTCTCAGTGAAACGACATGTCCTGCTTTGTCATAGACACTTGCTAAAAAACTTTAATTCCTTTGTGAACTGGCCTCTGTAAAATGGTATAGAATCAGCTTGATCCCCTTCTTTTTTTATATTTTCAGTGTTATTGTTAACAAACACACCCCATCAAGAAAATTAGAATTAAAAACAGGTTCAGCCCCTGGTTCGAACGTGATCTTACAGAGTTATTCCACCTCAAGAATTGCATTTGGTGAAAGGCTCGGCACACACATACTCAGGATGACTGGCTCTCGTTCAGGCAAATGAGAAATAAGTTCACTCAGGCTATCCGGAAGGCCAAAGTTAGTTACTTTAAGGACCTGTTCTCTCTCTGTGGGTCTAATCCCAAGAAGTTCTGGAAAACGGTTAGAGACCTGGAGAATAAACCCTCCTCCTCAGCTTCTCATGTCCCTTAATGTTGACAATGTGGTTGTTACTGACAAGGATCACATGGCTGAGCTCTTTAATCACCACTTCATTAAGTCAGGATTCCTATTTGACTCAACCATGCCTCCTTGCCCGTCCAACATTTCCTTATATGCCCCCCCTTCTAATGCGACTATCCTCAATACTTCTCCCTCTTTTCCCCCTGCCCCACTACAAAGTTTCTCCCTGCAGGCAGTCACCTAGTCCGAGGTGCTGAAGGAGCTCCTTAAACTTGACCCCAAAAAAACATCTGGGTCAGATGGTTTAGATCCTTTCTTCTTTAAGGTTGCTGCCCCTATCATCACCAAGCCCTATCTCTGACCTTTTAACCTGTCTCTCCTTTCTGGGGAGGTTCCCATTGCTTGGAAGGCAGCCACGGTTCATCTTTATTTAAAGGGGGAGATCAAGCTGATCCTAACTGTTATAGGCCTATTTATATTTTGCCCTGTTTATCAAAAGTGTTGGAAAAACTTGTCAATAATCAATTGACTGGCTTTCTTGATGTCTATAGTATTCTCTCGGATATGCAATCGGGTTTCTGCTCAGGTTATGGATGTGTCCCTGCCACCTTTAAGGTCCTCAATGATGTCACCATTGCCCTTGATTCTAAGCAATGTGCTAATTTTATTGACTTGGCCAAAACTTTTGATAGGGGGTAAACCATTCCGTTCTTGTGGGCCGGCTAAGGAGTATTGGTGTCTCTGAGGGGTCTTTGGCCTGGTTTGCTAACTACCTCTCGAAGAGTGCAGGGTATAAAGTCAGAAAATCTGCTGCCTCAGCCACTGCCTGTCACCAAGGAAGTACCCCCAAGGCTCAATCCTAGGCCCCACGCTCTTCTGAATTTACATCAACAACGTAGCTCAGGCAGTAGGAAGCTGTCTCATCCATTTATATGCAGATGATACAGCCTTATACTCAGCTAGCCCTTCCCCAGATTGTGTGTTAAATGCTCCACAGCAAAGCTTTCTTAGTGGCCAACAAGCTTTCTCTACTTTTAACCTTGTTCTGAACACCTCCAAAACAAAGGTCATGTGGTTTGGTAAGAAGAATGCCCCTCTCCCCACAGGTGTGATTACTACCTCTGAGGGTTTAGAGCTTGAGGTGGTCACCTCATACAAGTACTTGGGAGCAGTGGCAGATTTAGGTATGGGCTACATGGGCAGCCGCCCAGGGCGGCATCTTGCCGGGGTTGGCACTGGGCGCCCTAAGAAAAACATTTGGAATGGTGACGTTTGCGCGATCAGTTTTCTATCGCTCATTTGCACGTCACGTAAATGATATCATGTCACCGTGTGGGACTGTGGGTCAATTAACCTTGTCGGAGTGGGCGCCATGGTTCTAGTTTGTGAGCTACGCAGGCTACTGCCTGGGAAGGTCTCCCACTCAGAAGTACGAGATGGGGAGGGGGGCGGGGATAGGTTGACCTCAGGTCTCCCCACTGGAAGCCCGAGGTCTTGGGAGCGGGGAATCTATCAAATAGTGCACCTCTAACTTTGTACAGTACTAATGCAATTAGTCAATCAGTCACACTACGAAATGCTACCAAATAAACCACAATTCATCCATAATACTGTGAATATATAGTTTCACAGACATGTTGTTGCATTTTTTTCTGGTTTGTGTGAGATCTTTAAGAATAGTATAAAACCAGTCTGCACACCACCAAGGTGAATCGGTTTAGTCTTGACTCTTGGTTGACAGTGTTGGGGGATGGGTAATGTATTGATGCTCGAGTGCCAAATCAACACAAAATGGATAAGAAAAGGTCTAAGCCATCAGGTGTCCAGTTTAGGAAAAAGAGGAAAGAAGAGGAGCAGAAACTCGTGAAAGATAAAGCTATGCAGCTATGTCCTCTCTTTATGACTATAATATTATGCATTTAATGAAATAGACTAGTATAACACTTAGCCTATGTTGCTTTCTATGCTATTACACATCCAGTGGGGAGAACAAGTATTTGATACACTGCCAATGTTGCAGGTTTTCCTACTTCCTACAACTGTGAGAGACGGAATCTAAAACAAAAATCCAGAAAATCACATTGTATGATTAAGTAATTAATTTGCATTTTATTGCATGACATAAGTATTTGATCACCTACCAACCAGTAAGAATTCCAGCTCTTACAGACCTGTTAGTTTTTCTTTAAGAAGCCCGCCTGTTCTCCACTCATTACCTGTATTAACTGCACCTGTTTGAACTCGTTACCTGTATAAAAGACACCTGTTCACACACTCAATCAAACAGACTCCAACCTCTCCACAATGGCCAAGACCAGAGAGGGTGTAAGGACATTAGGGATAAAATTGTAGACCTGCACAAGACTGGGATGGGCTACAGGACAATAGGCAAGCAGCTTGGTGAGAAGGAAACAACTGTTGGCGCAATTATTAGAAAATGGAAGAAGGTCAAGATGACGGTCAATCACCCTCGGTCTGGGGCTCCATGCAAGATTTCACCTCGTGGGGCATCAATGATCATGAGTAAGGTGAGGGATCAGCCCAGAACTACACGGCAGGACCTGGTCAATGACCTGAAGAGAGCTGGGACCACAGTCTCAAAGAACCATTAGTAACACACTACGCCGTCATGGATAAAAATCCTGCAGCGCACGCAAGGTCCCCCTGCTCAAGCCAGCACATGTCCAGGCCCGTCTGAAGTTTGCCAATGACCATCTGGATGATCCAGAGGAGGAATGGGAGAAGGTCATGTGGTCTGATGAAACAAAAATAGAGCTTTTTGGTCTAAACTTCACTCGCCATGTTTGGAGGAAGAAGAAGGATGAGTACAACCCCGCATAATTCTTTGGGGATACTTTTCTGCAAAGGGGACAGGACGACTGCACCGTATTGAGGGGAGGATGGATGGGGCCATGTATCGCGATATCTTGGCCAACAACCTCCTTTCCTCAGTAAAAGCATTGAAGCTGGGTCTTCCAGCATGACAACGACCCGAAACACACAGCCAGGGAAACTAAGGAGTGGCTTCGTAAGAAGCATCTCAAGGTCCTGGAGTGGCCTAGCCAGTCTCCAGACCTGAACCCAATAGAACATCTTTGGAGGGAGTTGAAAGTCCGTATTGCCTAGCGACAGCCCCGAAACCTGAAGGATCTGGAGAAGGTCTGTATGGAGGAGTGGGCCAAAATCCCTGCTGCAGTATGTGAAAACCTGGTCAAGAACCACAGGAAATGTATGATCTCTGTAATTGCAAACACAGGTTTCTGTACCAAATATTAAGTTCTGCTTTTCTGATGTATCAAATACTTATGTCATGCAATAAAATGCAAATTAATTACTTAAAAATCATACAATGTGATTTTCTGGATTTTTGTTTTAAGATTCCGTCTCTCACAGTTGAAGTGTACCTATGATAAAAATTACAGACCTCTACATGCTTTGTAAGTAGGAAACACTGATTTTGCAGGTTATCAAATACTTGTTCTCCCCACTGAAGGGCGACAATATTCAGTTTTCTGTCCAACTAGCTTACATAACATTGGATATCATTTCACATGATAATGTGTGTAGCCTGCAGCAAAACGATTAAAACCTAACCAGCACATTATTGATTTGGTTAACTTTCACTGAGGTGACAAAGGTTTTCTGTGATGGTATTGACTAGGTCCTGAGCTCAGTAAGGGGGCTAACTTAAAATACGTCTATAACATGCTTATATTTTATACCTTTTGTGATAAATTGAGTATTTTGGGGTGTCTAATGCCTAGAATTAGCCAATAAGGTTGTATGGTTCATTTGGTTCCTATCTGAAAGTTTGATAAATTGTGCATAATGACATATTTAATTGTGCAACAAATGTATTTAGGGTGTCAGACTCAAATACTGTATTTCAATGCAAATTCAGGGGTACTTCTGAAATATTTTGGAGCACCCTCTGGCACTGGCCAGGATGAAGAGCCATCTACCTCCTCAGCCACACAGGCCTCTTCAGAAATTATCTCGGGACCTCAGAATGAGGAGCCATCCACCTCCTCAGCCACACAGGTGTCTTCACAAATGTTGTCTGAGCCTGAGGATGAGGATGAAGACCCATTTGCTTCCACTTCTACCCAGCAGGATTCTTCAGGTGTGTTTGTGCGCACGCACGTGTGTGTGTGTGTGGGGGGGGGGGGTACTGCACTATAAAGAACACTCAGACTTGGATGGCAGAGATCTTGCACAGGAACTGAAGAACTTGCCTGACTTGCCATAGAAGACCATAACCCTGTTTGAGCTGCTGATATTTATACACGAAAGGGAGCTCTCAGAAATGTATCCAAATTTATGAACTGCTCTCAGAATTTGTCTTACTCTTCCAGTGACCGTAGCTGAAGCAGAGAGGAGCTTTTCAAAGCTGAAGCTCATCAAATCCTACCTGAGGGCCACCATGTCACAGGAACACCTTAGTGGCCTTGCTGTCATCAGTATTAACCATGCAATTGCTGGGCAGATTTCTTATGATGATGATGACTTTGCATCAAGGAAGGCAAGAAAGGTCAGGGTTTAGATTGTAGTTGTGCAATTTAGTTTGTGTGTTTCCTGTTTGAAGTGCAGTAGTGTAATAATCATCTTCTTTATAAGTGTGTTATTATAGTTGTGTATTTAGGATTTGTGCAATTTAGTTTTATTTGTGTATTTTTTGTTAGCAATAGGGTAATAGTGTAATAATTAAATTATCTTTTTCATTTATATTTATATACTATTTGTTTATGACTTCTTTTTTATATTTATGAGTCTTATTTTCGTATATATTTTTAATATTTATATAGTTTTAAATGTTTATTATTTATTTGTGTTGTTCCAAATGACTGAATAAAAATGACAGTTAGCCCAGGGAGTCATACAAGCTAGAACCGCCACTACTTGGGAGTATGACTAGATGGTACACTGTCCTTCTCTCAGCACATATCAAAGCTGCAGGCTAAAGTTAAATCTAGACTTGGTTTCCTCTATTGTAATCACTCCTCTTTCACCCCAGCTGCTACACCTGATTCAGATGACCATCCTACCCATGATGTCACGCCCTGACCGTAGATTGCTTTGTATGTTTCTATTTTTAGTTTGGTCAGGGTGTGATGTGGGTGGGTATTCTATGTTGTATGTCTAGGTGTTGTGTTTCTATGTTTTTAGGCCTGGTATGGTTCCCAATCAGAGGCAGCTGGTTATCGTTGTCTCTGATTGAGAACCATACTTAGGCAGCCTGTTTTCCCACTATGGGTTGTGGGTAGTTGTTTTCTGTCTTTGTGTGTCTGCACCAGACAGAACTGTTTTGTTTGTTCCGCTTTGTTTTTGTTTTTGTTGTTCTAGTGTTCAGTTTCTTTATTCAATTTACCATGAACACGTACCACGCTGCACCTTGGTCCTCTTCACCTTCTTCCACCTACGAATATCGTTACACATGATAGATTACGGATATGTAATTTATAGATCGTCAGGTGAAAGTGCTCTCAAGTGGCTAGATGTTCTGTACCATTCTGCCATCAGATTTGCCACCAATGCTCCTTATAGGACACATCACTGAACTCCATACTCCTCTGTAAACTGGTCATCTCTGTATACCTGTCGCAAGACCCACTGGTTCATGCTTATTTATAAAACTCTCCTAGGCCTCACTCCCCCCTATCTGAGATATCTACTACAGCCCTCATCCTCCACATACAACACCCGTTCTGCCAGTCACACTCTGTTAAAGGTCCCCACAGCACACACATCCCTGGGTCGCTGCACTTTTCAGTTCACTGCAGCTAGCGACTGGAACGAACTGCAACAAACACTCAAACTGGACAGTTTTATCTCAATCTCTTCATTCAAAGACTCAATTATGGACACTCTGACTGACAGCTGTGGCTGCTTTGTGTGATGTACTTTGTGTGATGTACTGTTGTCTCTACCTTCTTGCCCTTTGTGCTGTTGTCTGTGCCCAATAATGTTTGTACCATGTTTTGTGCTGCTACCATGTTGTTGTTATGTTGCTACCATGTTGTTGTTATGTTGTGTTGCTACCATGCTGTGTTGTCATGTGTTGCTGCCTTGCTATGTTGTCTTAGGTCTCTCTTTATGTAGTGCTGTGTTGTCTCTCTTGTTGTGGTGTGTGTTTTGTCCTATATTTATATATTTTTATTTTTAATCCCAGCCCCCCCCTATCCGCAGGGAGGCCTTTTGCCTTTGGTAGGCTGTCATTGTAAATAAAAACTGACTTGCCTAGTTAAATAAAATAATCATGAATAGCAAAATAGAAATCCTATTGTTCTATAGGCCTATGTAATTATAGGAAACAAGACCAAATCCATTGACAATGTAGAGTTATAATAAGAATCAACTCCAAATCAAAGTTTTTGTCATGTTCGCCTAATACAACAGTGAAATTCTTACTTACAGGCTCTAACCAACAGTGCAAAAAAGGTATTAGGTGAACAATAGGTAAGTAAAGAAATAAAAACAACAGTAAAAAGACAGTGAGAAACAGCAGTAGCGAGGCTATATACAGTAGCGAGGCTATATACAGTAGCGAGGCTATATACAGTAGTGAGGCTATATACAGGCACCGGTTAGTCGGGCTGATTGAGGTAGCATGTACATGTAGATATGGTTAAAGTGACTATGCATATATGATAAACAGAGTAGCAGCAGCGTAAAAGGGGGGTTGGAGGGGGGGGGGGGCACACAATGCAAATAGTCTGGGTAACCATTTAAATACCAGTTCAGGAGTCTTATGGCTTGGGGGTAAAAACTGTTGAAGTCTTTTTGTCCAAGACTTGGCACTCCGGTACCGCTTGCCATGCGGTAGTAGAGAGCACAGTCTATGACTGGGGTGGCTGGGGTCTTTGACAATTTTTAGGGCCTTCCTCTGACACCGCCTGGTGTAGAGGTCCTGGATGGCAGGCAGCTTAACCCCAGTGATGTACTGGGCCATACGCACTACCCTCTGTAGTGCCTTTCGGTCAGAGGCCGAGCAGTTGCCATACCAGGCAGTGATGCAACCGATGCTCTTGATGTTGCAGCTGTTGAACCTTTTGAGGATCTGAGGACCCATGCCAAACCCCTGGGGGGGGCTCCAGTGTTGAGGATCAGCGTGGCAGATATGTTGCTACCTACCCTTACCACCTGGGGGCGGCCCGTCAGGAAGTCCAGGATCCAGTTGCAGAGGGAAGTGTTTAGTCCCAGGATCCTTAGCTTAGTGATGAGCTTTGAGGGTACTATGGTGTTGAACGCTGAGTACCAGTACCTAAGGATTCATTGCTAATAATTATATGACCATTAGTATGTTGCAATAAGTATTTATATAGTCCTGCTACCAACCAGTCACTTTTCAGCCCTGTTAACACATACACGAAGTGTACAAAACATTAGGAACACCTTCCTAATATTGAGTTGCACCCCCTTTTGCCCTCAGAACAGCCTCAAATTTGTCAGGGCATGGACTCTACAAGGTGTTGAAAACATTCCACAGGGATGAAGTCGTGGAAAAAGTACCCAATTGTCATACTTGAGTAAAAGTAAAGATAACTTAATAGAACATTTCTCAAGTAAAAGTGAAAGTCACCCAGTAAAATACTTTGTTTTAAATATACTTAAGTATCAAAAGTTAAAGTAAAAGTATAAATAATTTCAAATTCCTTTTTAAGCAAAAAAAATAATATATATATATATATATATATATAAATAATCAGTATATTTACAGATAGCCAGTGGCATGTTCCAACACTCACATAATTTACACATGAATAATTTGTGTTTAGTGAGTATAAGTTTCTATCTGCATTTCTTCAAATAGAACCAGATAGAAACTTCTAGTCCCAAGCGGTAGATGGCCTCATGCATCTCAGCCATTGTAAGAGCTTTCTGCGAGTGACATAATAAACCACTTGACTTTTGTTTGCTTCAGGTAAACATTGTCATGTCATGCTGACTCTGACCAGCTACTGGCATCCACACAAGACAATAAATCAGAAAAGGACAGATATTGAGAGGAGATAGTGTTTGTGTGAAGCTGCCAGGCTATTTGAACTGGCTTTTCAGTACAGTTGGTCAGTTGGTTCATAGAACTAGAATGTGATTGAATTTCTATGATTCAGCCTCTAACATCAATATTATGTCATATGTCTGGACTGGATTTGAACTATGCTTTCTAGTATGGAAGACATAGGTCATGAATGTGCTTCAGTGTTAAATCATACAAGTAAACTGATAGCCCAAATAAAACATACCAGTTGTAAAAGAAGACAAATAGTGGTTTTCAAAGGTTTTTATTTTGATATTAAAATCAACAATATAATTGGACAATAGAATCATGGTTACAAGCAAAATTGGGTTGTGGCTAGATTGGAGTACAGCTACGGACCAAAAGTTGCATGTTCGAGTCGCATCGGGGTCAGCTGTAGCATTTTTGCTAACCTTTCCCCTTTTCCTAACCTTAACCTGCTACATTAAATTATCCTAACCTGCTACGTAAAGTCACTTCAGTCCATAGCTGTACTCCACCTAGCCACAACTGTGGTACCAACTCCTGGCTGATACAATTCTGTGAGAAAAAGTATGATGAAAAAAAAACGAAACTAAACTAAAATGAAGGAGAGGCACAATTACACAAGCAGACACATTTTTCCAATCAATCATAACTGAATCCAACCTACATCACATCTGTACATTTACAAGGATCATTATCTGTTCTCCAACTAATTGTGCCTCCAAAAAAAATGGAAACAAAAATAAAAAGAGAAAGAGATCGAAGGACAAAAGTATAAACCCAGCACAACATTTAAACAACATAAATAGAACTGTCAAGATATTATTGAATTTGAACAGGCATACATGTGAACTACAAATATAGACATTTCTAATAGGATCAAGTCACTGTTAGTTTCAGCAGGATACAGATTTGTTTGAGTATCACCCAAGAGATTTATTACAGAGCACTTAGCAATGAAATACAGCCTTCCTACTGTGACAAATATTTTTCACTTGGGGAGTACACACACAGTACTAACTACTTAAAGTTCCCATGCTACATTATCTATTGAAATACCATACAACATCAGAAGCATTACATCAAGGGCATGAATTGTGTAGTTTTAAGAATGGGTGAGATATCTTTTAAAAAAAAAAATTGTCCTCATTGGGAGTTGTATGGATTTCCCAAAAAAATAATTTGGCAAGTTTGGAAGGAAAATGTAAATCATTGCAGTGTGAATATGATGTGTTTATGGTGCTTTGAAAGAGGGTTATATCTGTTTTCTCAATGTCATTGGTAATCACTGAATTGGTCTGCATGTGTACTATGCAGGAACACATATTCCAACACTTCAGTGAAGGGATGAGAGATCTCTGCCCAGCAGCCCTAGTGACCCTTACCGATCTCTATGCCTTTTCCTGAAGCAAAATAATAATAATAATAATAATAATAATAATCCTATCAAAGCTACCAGCCAATCCACTTCAATTACATTTTTAAAAACACGGTCGTCAACCACCATTACTGAGGACAAGGCCTTACTGACACCGACACTGCAGTGGCTACAGCAGGTCTTAAAAGAGAAGTCAGTCACTGTCCAAAGTTCACTGGGAACTGGTCAAGAGTTGCAACACCCCTCAGGCAGCGTTCCAACACAGCAACAGGGCCCGAGTGGCAGCTCTTGAGGAAGTTCAAGTACGTCTTTGAGATTCAGCTCCATGGCTGGCGAATGATCAGCTGTTTGCATTGTTTTGTTTTAAAACACACTCTCCAATTAGTGCCCCCTTCAATCTTAACTGTGTGGTGGCACTTTGGAGCAAACTGGCGAAATCAAGGAACCTGGATTTGTGCAGCAGCCACCACGTCACCATCACCATTGCTTTAAGCGCTATACAGGCCGTGCCACGTTTAAAACGCCGCCTGCTCCTGCGTAATTACTACAGACATCCGAGCTTTGTTTCCTGGAACTCCATGGTTAACAGATCTATGTTGAACAATGCAAACCTCAACATGTGTCATTAAGAGTTACTGTTTCAAACCTTGTTTGTTCATTGAAGAAAGGCTGCTAAAGGCCATCTGCTTGTACATGTGACACTGCTCCGGGTAAAATGAAACTCAGCCGTTTGTGGAACAGTAGAAAATGAGGACCAAAGAGGCACAATTATCTTGATAATTTTTGAGGGGACACAATAGGTTGGTAAGTTGACAGTTTTTGCAAAGCAGATCTACCGGTTCTATAGAAAACTCAACTAAATCAATCACCATTGGTGAATGCTCTGGGTCTGATAAATGTAATTCAGCAAGAACATATAGCTCGCTGCGGTATCATGAATATCTAAAATAATTTCTATAGGTAAACTAGAGGAAATATTTCAAATGAAATATAAAATAAATGGTATGGCAAGTAGGTCTAAGGTCTAAGTAGAAAAGGCAAAAAAAGATTTTAAAAATTCAAACGTGTGCAACAATTGACTGATTTTGAGCACAAATACAAAATAAATAAAAAAAAGTTTACAGAAATAAGGACAACCATACAAACAAGTTCAAATTCCTCTGAATCATGATTGCAGCACACTTTGGATAGTCTCTGTCACCCAATGTTACACTGGACATCTGGAGTATGAACATATCCTTATATTGAATTGAAATCGTTTGAAGGAAGACTACATTCCACTGATGAGAAAACTGTCTGAGGCAAAGCAGCATCAATTTTCATTTGTACATGAGATCCCTGTTAAAACACCAGACAGAGTAAAATGTCAGAATTCTTGGCATAGTGGGCAGAAAGAGAGTAAATCTTGTATCTGTACAAAACATCAAGACTTTGAAGGGAGTAGATCACGTTTGGATTCAATTTTTATTTTTTTTAAGGCACCTGGTTTAGCAGGCATTGTATTAAAATTAATGTTTGACATTTTGTAAAACCAAGTGAGTTGTGGGTATGCTTTTGTTTGTACGATTTTGTTTTCATAAAAACAGTGGGTAAGCAATGGAAAATAGTTTGATCTGAATATGTTCAACATCCAAAACCAAATCTCTCTATGCTTGTTAAGTTCAAATGCCACGTGGACATAGTCCTTGACACCTACAAAATCCTTGAACTCAGGGTGAAGATGCACCCTGTATATCTCAGTACATTTTGACCCAGTAACAAACCTAATCAGATGAGTGAGATTTTCATGCACAATGGTCATTCCCTACGCATATTCTCTGCATTTAATTATCCAACAATATAATACATAAACGGTTATAGTGCACTGAGCATATAACCTTTGAGTATGAGCAGTTCCACAAGCAATATAGGGTGTTGAGCAAGTTATAATACGAAAAGGATGCGTTTGAAATGCTTCTGCAATGCTTAAAACTGGCAATCAGCAGTTGAAACAATAGCAAATCGTCCTCCTCACCACTGTTTCTGGAAAAAAACTGGGGGATGGGGATGTAATAATGGTAACACTAGCGCTACGCGATTAGTGATTTTTTTGAGGTCAGTTCAGTTTGATTATTAACAAATAACATTTTTTTTATTTCATTTTTTACATTAAATGCATTATGAAATAATGACAATATTTTAGAGCTTATTAATGGAAATTCCAAAGCCAAAAATTGTGAACATTCAATTGCTAAAAAAAAATGAAAATATTCCATTGTCTCCATCAAGTCCACATTAGGTATGACATCAAAAGAAAATGACTTTGAAATCAAACATTTCAGATGTGCATATGACTTAGTTTTTATTTGAGGACTTCATTATTTTTCATTGTTTAAAGTCCTATTCTCTGCTCAGGCAGTAGCAGCCAGACAACATTCCCTGTGCTTCCCATACTGTACTGTCTAGTCATCCTTTTTTAGCTAGGCTAGCCTGCCTAGCGTGCTGCCGAGCTGTCTGATGAAATAATTGTACTTGTTTTTCAAATTAGATAAGGCATACTTTCACAAACTGTCTCCATCTCTCTCGTAGTCGTGTTGTGTACATTCCTCTCTCATGTGGCCTGTGTGTATCTAACTTAACAGGTGTAAATTGTATATCTCTCTCGGTCCAAGACGGAAAAAACAGGCGTAATGGATTATGGTCATTGTAGTTAATTACCACGTTCTTGTGCTGAACTAGGTTGAAAGTTTGCTTAATGAAAACTACAACTCCCTTCAGCCAAGTGTCCCACATAGTTCCTGACATGATTTCTCTCGTGAATGATTTATCTCAAGAAAAACAACGAGTTGGGCCACCCCCCAAATAAAACAAACTAAATGGAATTCAAGTAATTGAACTGACGGTCAAGTTGTTTAATAACAAAAAAATACAAAAACGTAGTTTAATCGCTAAGCACCAGTAGGCACTCTCAAATTCAAAGAGCTATGGATGCAAGGACTGACCATGCGTTATATAAAAACGATGGTTAAAACTGTTTTTAGGCTATACAGTGTTCGTTTACATTTACTTTGTTTACAAACATTGGAGTAAAAAAAAAAAAAAGCTTATATTTTGGTTTCCGATGGGTTACGACAGTTGAACTTACCTCATGAGGCATTTTTACAAGCTATATTCTTTAAGAAACAATGGATACGTATCATTAATTTATAAAAGGTAGCAACTGCTGAGTGCCCGCCCCTTTAAGCATTGAAGAAATTATATAGGCAATATACAGCCCATGAAATATCAACTATACAGGTGTTCATACTTTAAGTTCTCAATTTCTATAGATACTATGGGTGTATGGGAAAAGGTATATATATATATATATACATAAATGGCAGAATGCAGGTCCTTTGAATGACAGTTTAAAGCAAAAAAACAAAGCATTCAACTGGTTAGCTAAGATGGAAAGGAACATACTCATCTAGCAATTATTAGACAGGTCTTTCTCCGTTACACACACGTGTGGCTCCTCCATTGTCAGAGGAAATAGCGCCACTCATTCCCCACCTGTCTATCACCACTAGGAACACCTCCATAGGGTTATGGAGACAGGATAAGAGTCTGACTTTATACAATGAAAATGCTCTGCTCAGACACGAGACAGCTGAAAACTAAAGCAACACGCTGTCTTACTCAAAAAAAAACAAGTAAGACATGCATAGTGCACAATTTAAGAACATTGTCATCACATACACTACAAACAACTACATACAAAGCAAGCCAAAATCATATCAGGAATTGAAAGAAAAGAGGACAAACACGCTTGCCGCCTCCTCTCTAGTCTACTGTAGCCATTTGGGAGAATTGGAATAAATTGAGATCGGTCTCTTTCTCATTGTGATCCAGCGGTTTGTTAATGCTACCATTAGACATCTATCCACAAGGTCTAAGACTATAAGGTTAACTCAAATGTGATCAAAGCGTTAATCATTTGTTAAAAAGTATAAAAAGGTCTGTTAAGCATAGGCATATGTAATGTATAATGAACTATCATCTTTTTAATACAATATAATCCATTAATAACCAACCCATACATGAGCAGCAGCACAGTAAAACAGAAGTTGGATCAAAACTAGAAATATAAATTTATTTCCCTTTTGAAAATACAAAAAAAAAAAAAAAAAAAAGTTTGTACGTTTAAATTTCTTAGAGTATAAAGAAAAACTAATCTAGGTAAAATATTTATACTCACAAATCCATTGGCCTTTGTCTATTCTTATCCTGTAGAGAGCATCGCACCATTTGTTTTACATTGAATCTCCATTAAAACGCACACATAGTTATTGAACTGCAGAAATAAAAATCGCAACGTTAATTGGAATACATAAATATATTTTCCTTTGATTTACTATTCTATTACATTTATTTCTATTAGAAGAATGGTAGTTACCCTGATTCGCTGCAGAAGAGACCATAATGGATTCAATTATCAGACGAGACTAGCACATAATTACACAATCTATTATCTGTTTATATGTTTGATGTCAATAGAGCAGAAGGAATAGTTACTGGCTTTGAATGTCAACCACTTCCTTGACTGTTAAAATGCCACAGAGTCTCCTGGTTAGAATGTAAAGTTGCACAGCTTGCGCCCATCATGTTAAATGTGAAAACCTGCGTGGACACACACACCCGATGCTGGAATCAGCCTCACAACACTATGTTCCACTAGCTTCTTACACAACATTAATTCCCCTAGCTCAACCTCACTTGCCATCAGTGATCCCAATGGAGAGGCCATCGTTGATTTGAGCATATCACCAGGTTGAAGGTCTTGATTGTAGACAGTACAATATTGGCCAAGATCGGTTGCCACAGCAAACCACTTTGCAATTGAACCCACTATTGGCCATCTTAATTAAGTGAATGGATGGGTGTTTGAGAAGGCAAAAAGTATCCCGGATTAAATCTCCACTGCAAATTACTTGCCATACAGTACAGTGATATAGTTTTCCTTCTGAGGTACTCACAAAAGGATGTGGGCTGTTGTGAGTACCTCAGTCTCCCCCTCCCCATTAAGTACAAGTTACAAGTACAAATTACTTTTAAAATGATAACAATATAACTCTCTGGCAAATGCCCAGAAGAAGTGTGTCTACACTGTACATCAACCTGAAGAAAAACCCAAAGCAGAATTTGTTTTTCCATAGGAAATCTCTACTGAAGGCAAATGAATTCATGACGTTAAGAGTCATTCAGAACATAGGGGCATTGTAATCAAAGGTTGATTGCCCTCTTAAGACCTCCCCAACACACTGTCCTGGTCAGGTTACAGAAGTCAAGTACTCACTGCAGCATTCAAACAAGGTCGGTTTAGCAGCAAATGGAAGGAAAAATGCTTTTCTTCATACTTGTTTTTTGTTGTTGTTTTTTTGTTGAACAAAAGTGCTTTCTTTTTCATACATGTAATATAGAATATACTATACAAATATAATATTTTAGAAGATAAATCCATTTACAAAATGAAACACTACAAAAACAAACCATGGACGGTATATAGAGAATATTTACCACACTAACAAAGTAAGTAGAATAAGATATCTTATCAAATGTATCATTCTAGTTTCAGAGAGTGTATTTTTTCCTTTTTTTAATTCAATAAAAAATAGTTGGAGTATGGCATGCAGTGCGGAAACCTGCTTTGCAGAACAATAACATTGTTTCTCTACAGCAAACAAAAGGCATGTTCAGATAGCTTCAGTACTGAAATAAGAAAATGTTCACTACATTTTCAATTAAAACATGCCCTTTCTCAGAATAAGGACAGTGTTACGTTCCCACAGAGAGGGTTTTTCAGCTGTGCCGGTTTGATTGAATTCAGCCTCAAGTCTCCTTGTTTTCTTGAAATTAGCAAACCTAGTCTTTCAAATTGACAACATTGACAAGTTACAGCAGCAAAGACAGACGCTAGACCTATCTAAAAGCTGCTCACCTCATTTCGTCTGGGCTGAGATTGTAATACAGGTTAAGACTACAATTGCAAGTATACAATTGAGACTTATCATCCATTCGTTTTCTATCAATCTTCCCCGTGACTCAGCGCAACAGAGGAGCTTTGTGTCAAGAACTGAGGCGGAGGGCACAAAGAAACCAGAATGATATCCATGATATTCAATCGCTTACTTTCAGAACAACCCCTAAAAAACTAGAGCCTCTTCACAAAGATCACAAAAAACAGGAGGAACCCCTCCCAGAGTCTCCATCCAGAAACCCTAACCTATCTCATGCAGAGTCTCCATCCAGAAACCACACCCTATCTCATGCAGAGTCTCCATCCAGACACCCCACCCTATCTCATGCAGAGTCTCCATCCAGAAACCCCACCCTATCTCATGCAGAGTCTCCATCCAGAAACCCCACCCTATCTCATGCAGTCTCCATCCAGAAACCCCACCCTATCTCATGCAGAGTCTCCATCCAGAAACCCCATCCTATCTCATGCAGAGTCTCCATCCAGAAACCCCACCCTATCTCATGCAGAGTCTCCATCCAGAAATGTATTTCTCTGAACATCTCTCAAATGACATACATGCGCACCAACAGAAAAAGGCAAATAGTACAAAAATGTTTTTGTTTTTTCATTCAATTTTTTTTTCTCCAAAGTTTCTCTGAATGTGAGGATAGGCCTTAGAAATGTGTCATGCTTACTAACGTATCAATTTGAAAAAGTGGCAATTCACAATAGATAGACATATGTGTACGCATGAATGGACATTACTATAAATACGCAACACTTAATATGACATATGTGTATTCGTCTCACCTACATAAATTATAGAAGTGATATACCTTTTGGTTATTTGTGACGTTTTGACAAACAGTCAAAATTAAAAATTGTATGTTCTCCTTCTCTTTTCTACTTCGTGCCAAAGCACAATAGAAGTGGAAGTATAACATGTAACTTCTGGAATCTATCAAATGTTTTTAAAGCAACTAATCTACTTGAGAAGCCAACTGACAGGAGCCGTTTAGAAAAAGTTAATGAATGCTTCTTTCAGTACGTAATTGGACCCAAGCCAATTTCACAGTTCAATGAAAATCCCTGACCCTACCACATTTCCTACATTCAATACGGTGTCAGGTAAGCTGTGCAAAACCTTACTTTATCTGGCTAGTCGCCGTTTTCGTTGCATGTGTCTTTGGTACAAAAAGCAATCAAAATATAGTGTGCAAATATTTTTTTTAAATTCTATACGAATATCCTTTTTTTAACCCTCCCATTCTCTGCCCCAAAGTCCAAGTACCGATAACCAAAGTACATTTTTTGTCAGAGCCATCTTATAATACAATGCACAGACTCTGTGGCATATATCTACATGGTCCATGTTCATATGTACATTCAGAATAGCTTGAAAGAGCAGAAATACATAACAAACCTCTTTACCTTTCCTGCACCATGTTCTGCTCTCCCTCAGTGTAAAATGGTCCACTATCCTTCAACCACTTGTGTAATCATCTCACTTTAAATACAAGGCACAATGAACAGTACTGTTATTAAATACAAATATGAACACACCAAACTAAGGAACTTCAAACTATTAGCCCTCTCATCCCTACTTTGCAAGAAGCCAATGGTGCTTTCATTTGAAGACGCTTCAACCAAAGGGTATATAGATCGAGGAAATGGTTGTTATAATCACGTCATCTAGCTTATAGTCAGATGACTAAGAATTTTTCCCATGCAACGGATGGGAATATAGTGGCCTTCTGCTCAAGTCTATTTGAAATATCTTCTCAACTGCAAAAACACAGGATAATGGAATTGAAAAAAAAATCAGGCCAAATCGCAAAACAACATTTCACTGCATTCCTGTGTACCCCCCCCCCCCTAACTTCTACTAATTTTTAGCGCATTATGTCAAAGTAGACTTTCTTAATGTTAGTAGTAATTCAGGTGCTTGTGTGTTTTTGTTGCCTTATAATGTGGTTGGCAGGTTGAGAGTATTGGGTAACATCATCTCCCCCTATGTGAATGCCACGGTGCTAGAATGGGAAAGCAGACAACGGGTATGAAGCGTTCCCTATACCTCCACAACAGTAGACACTATGGAATACCCAGAGGCTGTTTTAAGTTGTTTGTTTTTTTCATCCGAGAAGCACAGTTCAGTAAAGGTGACAAGGACATGGGATTGACAAGTTACTATTTACGTTTCAATAGCAAATATCTCGTGCCATCCCGTCGTCTCGCTCTAATTATAACGGCATCCTGTGTTGCCTTTCCCACCCAGGTACGCAGGCATGAAACGGGTCGTTTGAACGCTACAGGAAATGGCTACAGCTAGAACTGATAATCATCTTTTTTTCTTCCAATATAAACATTTCGGGAGGTATTTTTCATATATTGGCTTTGAATTCGCAAACACTGCGGCCCTAAAGACACTAGCCACGTGCACTAGCCATGTGTACAAATGGCGAGTAACAGACTACTAGTGCAGAGATAGATACTAAGTTTCATTTCAGCGCATGCTCACAGTGTGAAGACACACATACATTTGGAGCGTGGTATGTATGTCTTCCCACAGGGCATGGTGATGCGATTCCTGGATGGAATGGTCATGCAGAGGGTGAGCCGTTACAGTGTGGGACAAGAATGGCGCGGATGGCTTTGAGTATGCCATCACCAGACCTCTACATGGTCCATCTACACTCTAGACGTGGGTACACGCAGCCCGACCAGTCCTCCAGTGGGATCCCCCTTGCCAGTGTTCTCTAGGATCTGATTAACAAAGTCAGACGTCTGCCCGGCAACTGGTGACTTCACTGTAGAAAAAAAAATAAAAGGACATGTTTTTTTTTAAACAACAGCCATTGTTTAAACTGTGTTTGGGCTCAAAACTATATTTCTGTTGCTACTTACGAAAAACACATCATCATCTTACCAAGGGTCTCTTGGATGAGTTTGTCCAGAGTTTCAGCCATGCTAGTTCCCTTGTCGTCGCAGATATCCTGCACTCTGTTCACTATTTCTTCCTTTATGGTGTTGATGACAAACAGAAGCCGATCTGGAACAAACAATAAAACAAGGGCAATGTACATTTTTTTTTTTTTTTAGAGAGAAAGAGATTGGCAATAAAGCTATTTACAAACACAAAACATAATAAACTTCCTTCCCTAAATCACACATTATACAGAAGGACAATTGACAGTCTACCAATCGCACAATGTAGTAAATGGAAATCAAGAGGGAATTTTCAACATAAGTGATCAACATACCGTATTCTGTGCCCAGACCCCACAGCTTGACTTTGTTGGCCTCATACTGAGCTTTCTTCTTCAGTCGACAGGCCCTGAACAGAGAGACAAACAGCTTGTGTAAAGGTATACATATAACAAGAACACCCCTTATGTAGTGACATTAGTAGTAGTAGTGACATTAGTAGTAATAGTAGCAGTGACATTAGTAGTAGTAGTGACATTAGTAGTAATAGTATCAGTAGTAGTGACATTAGTAGTAATAGTATCAGTAGTAGTGACATTAGTAGTAATAGTATCAGTAGTAGTGACATTAGTAGTAATAGTAGCAGTAGTAGTATTAGTAGTAGTGATAGTACTAGCAGTGTTAGCATTAGCAGTGATAGTACTAGCAGTGTTAGCATTAGCAGTGATAGCATTAGCAGTGATAGTACTAGCAGCGTTAGCACTAGTAGCAGCAGCAATAGTAGTACGAATAGTAGTAGTGATAGCAATAGTAGTAGTGATAGCAATAGTAGTAGTGATAGCAGTACTAGTAGTACTAGTAGTGATAGCAGTACTAGTAGTACTAGTAGTGATAGCAGTACTAATAGTAGTAGTGATAGCAGTACTAGTAGTACTAGTAGTGATAGCAGTACTAGTAGTACTAGTAGTGATAGCAGTACTAGTACTAGTAGTGATAGCAGTACTAGTACTAGTAGTGATAGCAGTACTAGTACTAGTAGTGATAGCAGTACTAGTACTAGTAGTGATAGCAGTACTAGTAGTAGTAGTGATAGCAGTACTAGTAGTAGTAGTGATAGCAGTACTAGTAGTAGTAGTGATAGCAGTACTAGTAGTAGTGATAGCAGTACTAGTAGTAGTAGTAGTAGTGATAGCAGTACTAGTAGTAGTAGTAGTAGTAGTGATAGCAGTACTAGTAGTAGTGATAGCAGTACTAGTAGTAGTAGTAGTGATAGCAGTAGTAGTAGTAGTGATAGCAGTAGTAGTAGTGATAGCAGTACTAGTAGTAGTGATATTAGTACTAGTAGTAATAGTAGTGATAGTAGTACTAATAGTAGTAGTAGTGATAGTAGTACTAATAGTAGTAGTGACAGTACTAGTAGTAGTAGTAGTAGTAGTAGTGATAGTAGTACTAATAGTAGTAGTAGTGATAGTAGTACTAATAGTAGTAGTGACAGTACTAGTAGTAGTAGTAGTAGTAGTGATAGTAGTAGTAGTAGTAGCAGTGATAATAGTAGTAGTAGTAGTAGTAGCGTGTATCAAAGTTAACTGTAACAAAGCAGAAAGAGAAGGTTCTGGGGAACAAGAGTTGAACAGGGTTTCAAGGTGAGTATCCAGTACCTGGATGCCAGTTTGTTCTTCTCCTTGCGGGAGCGTGGGCGGGCTGTGAGGGGCAGCTCGCTGACCGGGGTCAGATCACTGATCACTTTGTTGAGCTTACGCAGCTCGTTCCCGATCTGCAGCAGCTTGCGAGGGTTAGGGGTCAAGTCCTCCACATCTGTCCGCCGAGACTTCTTCAGAGTGTACTTCCCTGTTCACACAGCCAATCACCGAGCCAGTTAACCACTGAGACATGTCCCTTAGTCAGCAGGGACAGTCAGACACATTTGTATCTCAAATGGATTCATTAAAAAACCCAAAATGTACACTATAAATAATGGAACAACAATGTTACATTTGTAACCTACATACATTATCAGGGTAGAATGTACTGTATGATGTGATCTACTGTAATCGATGAACTATGAAGAGTGTGGCTTCCATCGAGTGCATGTGTAAATGCGGGAATTCATACTTCTTCACATGATTGTAGTGCAATAGATATTTTGTGGTGTGTGCTTGTGGTGTGTGCTTGTACATGTCACCACTTACCAGATGTGTGTGTTTATGATAAAGTGTGTCTCACCGTGGTGTGGGCCATTCCTCTGGTACATGTTGCTAGGCAGGGTCTCCCTGTCCCACTCAGAGGGCTTGAGCAAGCATTCCTGCTTGGAGGGGGTGAGCTGCTCGCTGTACTCCCAGAAGTAGCGGCGCTTGCCCCTCTTCCTGGAGATCCCTGCCGTCAGCCCCTTCACGTCCTCCACCGCGTCATTGTCACATCCTGATCACAACAGGAAGGAAGGGAGGGAGGGAGGGGGAGAGCGAGACACAATTGAGAGAAAGAAGGACCAGAGAGAAAATATTAGTAAGGGAGATAAGGGTGAGGGTAGAGAGATGAAGACGGAGAGAGATGAAGACGGAGAGAGATGAAGACGGAGAGAGATGAAGACGGAGAGAGATGAAGACGGAGAGAGATGAAGACGGAGAGAGATGAAGACGGAGAGAGATGAAGACGGAGAGAGCGAGGATGAGAAAATGGCAGAGGGTCAGTCGATCAGAGAGCCTTCCACGTATAAAACAGCTTAAATAAACCCTTGATTATACTGTTCCATCTCAGAGCACGGCCAGGGTCACACTAACACCCACCCAAAGCAGAAACATGACCCCATTCTCAAGATCCATTTATAATCCTGACTCACTGGACCACAATGGGCCAGGCCAGGGACTCCCAACAGGGAATAAGTTCACCAATCACATATTTCCTTTCTGTGGGACTCTGCAGCTACAAAGATATTCCCATCCAGAACTCTAAGGGATCATTACTATTACAGGGAGCTGACATTTGTAATAAACTGCCGGTCTGAAGAGAGCACCTGCAGCAACTCCAACCTCACTTCACATGGAAAAACAAAATGGTTGCTATAAAGGTACATGCTTGGGCTCGGGGCCAATGTGAGTCTCAAAAAAGGTGAATGTCTACCTGATATATGGCTACCTGGCTCGGAGAAGGCGTCGCTCATGTCATCATCTTTATCCCCCTCATAATCATCGTCCTCCTCATCTTCCTCATCATCATTCTCAGAGAGCTCATGCTCGCTGCCAAAACCCTCATCATGATCTTCATCGAGATCTTCATCCAGCTCCACCCCCTCAGCATCCTCTTCGTCCTCCCCCACCTCCTCCTCTTCCTCCTCCTCCTCTTCAACCTCTTCCTCCTCCTCCTCAGTGAGGGCTTTCCCGGCCAGCCTGGCTCGGGTTAGGAACAGGGAGTAGTTGTGCTCCTCCTCCTTCTTCTTGTCAGAGACTGGGTCAGTCCCACTGGCAGTCACCAGGGTCTCGCTGGCCCCAGCCCCAGCTACAGGGTAGTGGAGCATAGGGGGCACAGCGCCAGACGTGCCCACTGAGGCGGGTGGCATCTCCCGGCGAGGCAGCTCTACCGTCTTCTCATAGGCCAGGGTGCTGGCGGAGGCAGAGGCGGAGGCTGCAGTAGCAGGAGCAGCCACAGGGGCAGCACAGCCAGATGTGGTGGCCAGCTCTGGGGGCTTGCTGCTGTATGTGAAGTGGTTTTCAGCCTCAACCTGATGGGAGGCCATGGGCATGTCGACTAGGGGCCGGTGGGGCATGCTGATGCGAACCTTTGCCTTGCGCACGTAGTCATTGCAGTGGTAGCCCAGGGTGGCCATCTTGCTGGTTCCCTGGGCCTTGGACATTGTCTCTGTGCTGGAGGGGACAGGCCAGGTGGCCTTCTGGGAACCCTTGGCAAAGTCGCCCAGGGGGTTCTTGACCAGGTTGGAGCAGGAGGAGGAGGGGCCCGGGCGGGCGGCTGTCTTCTTGCTCAGGGAGAGTGGGTGGAGGGAGGTGTGCTGCTTCTGGCCCCCTATCAGCAGATCAGGGTGGTAGAGTGTGTCACACACAGGGGGCTGCGAGTCCTCGCTGTTGAGCTGAGCCAAGGTGGGGGTCCGGGCAATCACCTCCTCATCTTGGTAAGGGCTGGAGAAGTCATCCAGGCCTGCCTCCTTGGTGCCCCAGATGTCACAGCTGGTGAAACGGGTGTACTTGGTCAGGTCCTCCCAGTACGTATCCCACTGCTCAAAGTTCGAGCTGTAGGCCGGGTCGCTGTCCACCAGCTCCATGAGGTGCTCCCCACACTCCATCTCCTTGCAGTCCCCCACCGTGAAGTGATCAACTCTAGGACTTAGGCAAGCAGTCATTTCTCTGTCCTGGGGAGGAAAAGAAAGTACAGAGATGAAAATAGTGCATAGAATTTACATTATTTCCTGTGATAAGTATGCAACCATCTTCAATCAACAATATTCTGTGTAAATAAAGGTTTTTTATTTTATAATTTTTTAATTGTATTGACATGACGTGTTGTGTTCTCTACTACACCACCTGTCCTGTCTCTCTGTGTGTATTTATTATGGATCCCCATTAGCTGTTGCCAAGACAGCAGCTACTCTTCCTGGGGTCCAAACACATTAAGACACTTACATAACACATAAAAACAAAAGATAAACAGTACATCAGATAACATTACTACAATACAAAATGTATAATACCACCATACAACAATATTACAATGTACGTGTGCATTGGTGTGTGTAAGTATGTGGGTGTCTGTACCGGTGTGTGTGTGTGTGTGTGTGTGTGTGTGTCTCTTCACAGTCCCCGCTGTTCCATAAGGTGTATTTTCATCTCATTCTACTGTTTGCTTCAGTTACCTGATGTGGAATTCCATGTAGTCAAGTATTTTAAAAACATTTCACTACACCTGCAATAACTTCAGCTTAATATGTGTATGCAACAAATAAAATTTGATTTCTATGTAGTACTGTGCGCCTCCCATAGTATGTTCTGGACTTGGGGGATTGTGAAGAGAACTCTGGTGGTATGTCTTGTGCTAGCAGTTTAAACAGACAGCTCGGTGCATTCAGCTTGTCAACATTTCTTACAAAAACAAGTAGTGATGAAGTCAATCTCTCCTCCACTTTGAGCCATGAGAGATTGACATGCATATTATTAATGTTAGCTCCCGGTGTACATTAAGGGCCAGCCGTGCTGCCATGTTCTGAGCCAATTGTAATTTTCCTAAGTCCCTCTTTGTGGCACCTGACCACACAACTGTACAGTAGTCTAGGTGAGACAAAACTCAGGCCTGTAGGTCATGCCTTGTTGATAGTGTTGTAAAGAAGGCAGAGTAGCGCTTTATTATGGACAGACTTCTCTCTATTTTAGCTACTGTTGTATCAATGTGTTTTGACCATGACCGTTTACAATCCAGGGTTACTCCTAGCAGTTGAGTCACCTCAACTAGCTCAATTTCCACATTATTATAAGATTTTGTTGGGGTTTAGGGTTCAGTGAATGATTTGTCCCAAATACAATGCTTTTAAATGAAATATTTAGGACTAACATTTCTTGCCACCCATTCTGAAAATAACTACATCTCTTTGTTAGGTGTTGAAGTAATTTCAGTCGCTGTAGTAGCTGACACTGGCTTTACTCAAAGTCGTTAGTAAAGATTGAAAATAGTAAGGGGCCTTGACAGCTGCCCTGGGGAATTCCTACTTCAACCTGGATTATGTTTGAGGCTTCCATTAAAGAACATCCCTCTGTGTTCTGTTAGGTAACTCTTTATCCACAATATAGCAGTCATTTCTGTAAGTGCTGTGTCCTCCCCTATAAGGGTGCTAAAAGTCTGTTGTCAATTTGTTTACTGTATAATAGCATTGTATCTGGTCAAACACCATTTTTTCCAAAAGTTTACTAAGAGTTGGTAACAGACTCATTGGTCGGCTATTTGAGCCAGTAAAGGGGACAGCGGAATTCTTGGGTAGCGGAATGACTTTTGCTTGTCATTGTTGATAGACAACAATAATTTTTTCACCTCTTCCACACTCACTTTACGGAACTCAAAATGACAATGCTCGTCTCTAATAATTTGGTCATTTATACTTGGATGTGTAGGTTCGGCGTACGTTGCTGGCATGTCATGCCTAAATTTGCTAAACTTGCCAATGAAAAAGTAGTTGGCAATATCAGTGGGTTTTGTATGAATGAGCCATCTGATTCAATGAATGATGGAGCTGAGTTTGCCTTTTTGCCCAAAATGTCATTTAAGGTGCGCCAAAGCTTTTTACTATCATTCTTTCTATCATCTGTAAGCTGTGATCCTGCCCGGAGGCTCCTCTGCACGGAGAACACTTACCAGTTCGTACATGAAGTCTGGGTCTGTGTTACTCGCCAACAGGTCCGTGCTGGTCAGCGCCTGATCAGCAAAAGTATAATTTTGAAAGAAATCCCCAAAGGGAAGATCCATTCCACTGATGCCGGGCTAAGGGGAAATAAACATTCCAAACTATTCAACCTGTTGCAATTCCTGTTGTCCTGTTATAATACTCTGAAGAACATATTTAAATACCGCTTTTCCATTTCAGAGTGAACAGAGATAATTATACTGAACAAAAATAAAAATGCAACATGTAAAAGTGTTGGTCCCATGTTTCATGAGCTGAAATAAAACATCCCAAAAATGCTCCACATGCACAAAAAGCGTATTTCTGTGCACAAATTGGTTTAGTGAGTGAGCATTTCTCATTTGCCAGGTTAATCCATCTACCTGACAAGTGTGGCATATCAACCATGTGCTGGGGACAATAAAAGGCCACGCTAAAACGTGCAGCTTGGTCACACAACACAATGCCACAGATGTATCAAGTTGAGGGAGAGTTTTTTTTAAAAAAATTTTTATTTTTTATTTGTCAAAAATTTTTTTTTACCTTTATTTAACCAGGCAAGTCAGTTAAGAACAAATTCTTATTTTCAATGACGGCCTAGGAACAGTGGGTTAACTGCCTGTTCAGGGGCAGAACGACAGATTTGTACCTTGTCAGCTCGGGGGTTTGAACTTGCAACCTTCCGGTTACTAGTCCAACCCTGGGGCGGCAGGGTAGCCTAGTGGTTAGTGCCATTGGCATGCTAACTGCAGGAATGTCCACCAGAGCTGTTGCCAGGGAATTTAATGTTACATTTCCCTACCATAAAGCCGCCTCCAACGTCATTTTAGAGAATTTGGCAGTATGTCAAACCGGCATCACAACCGCAGACTGTTGCCAGGGAACTGAATGTTAATTGAATGTTTACCACAATAGGCAGGACCTCTACATCTGGCTTCTTCACCTGAAGGATCGTCTGAGAAGGGAGGGTGGGGTTGCTGAGGAGCATTCCTGTATGTAATAAAGCCCTTTTGTGGGGGCAAACTAATTCTGATTGGCTGGGCCTGGCTGCCAAGTGGGTGGGCATATGCCCTCCCATGGCTGCAAACCTATGCCCTCCCATGGCTGCGACCCTGTCATGTGAAATCCATAGATTAGGGCCACATTTATTTATTTCAATTGACTGATTTCCTTATATGAACTGTAACTCAGTTAAATCTTTGAAATTGTTCCATGTTGCATTTATATTTTTGTTCAGTATAGTTGTAGTTTAAAGAAGCTACCTGTTTTAAACTAAGGTCATGAGGCAATTACAATATAAGTTACATTCTGTAAGAATCAAATGGGTATATATATAAAATGAACTTAAAAGTACATTTTAATTAATTAATTATTTAAAATTTGAATTAATGGATGCACCAATTGCAGATTGCCCCTTTAACATTTAGTTAAGCATGGAGAGTAACAGTGAACAAACAACATTTGTGGGGTTGGGACAGCCTGGATAAAAAGGGGGATGTTCCCATGGACGTGGGAAATCGCCATAGGCTGTCTGTTCACTGACAGCTGTATCAAATACTTTTTTTAGCTATATCATCAACATTGTAATTGCAGGGCAACTAGACTGAGGTCTGTCAGTTTTAAGCTACAGACTGTCCATTAACTGTCCAGCAACCTAGTTGTTTTCACTTCAGAAGTTGGTCAATTGCAAGACTATAGAGAGACAACTGGCTAAAGCTGGACCACGTCTAAAGAACCCTAACCCTTCCGTTACCTGAGGCATCGCCGAGCACCGATCTCTGTTCCTTATTGTGAATGTTTCCTCCACCTCGTGTCCCAGTCGTCTTCGGATGATGTCAACCGACAGTAGAAAAATCTATGAGTTAAGTAACAAAAAGAGTCTTCTTTATTGTGGAAAACTCTGTGAACTCATGGAAGTCTAGTTCTCGTCTGATGCCTGGCGTCTGGAGAGAGATGAGAACACAGGGGGCAATGGAAGGGTTCAATTAGTAAGATATTACATATGTTTGCACATTTTCCCACTTCCCCGCCTACACTCCTATACGCCAAAAACACATAATACTGTCACTTAGCCTGCAAGCTGAGATTCTGTGCAGATCGTCAAACACGGCTTCGGAGAGCGACTGTCAAGACCGGCTGTTCATTTAAATCAGAACACATAGCCTACTTCTATCAACTCTAGTGTGATATATCTTAACTCATGACTGTGTTGGTTACACTCAGTGCAAGACTGGGGGGGGGGGGCTTCCATGTTTGTAAAAGAGACAGTCGAAGCCGAGCAAAGTTGCAGACATTGTCCGATTGCAGCATTTCAGATCCAGAAAATACACTGGGAGCCCTCCCTGCAGACGGCAGATTAGTTTGATGCGAGACAGAATGAGCATTGAATAAACACTGTGTCTAGGCTATTTTTAAAACGACTCTAGCTAGCTACCATTCCCCGCTGCCAACGAAGAGTCACACAGAGAGGGAGCAGAGTCACTGGACCCCGTTTGCATAACAAATCATGAGAAATATGCTGGGGAGGGAGGGCACTGTGCTGGCCAGCTGTGACACAGAGCAAAACAACCCAGCTCCTCTAGTGGTGGATGACATTTTCCACCTGGTTTGCCAACTCAGTCAAATGAGCTTCTTATCACCCCTGTCTGCTTTTCACACAGCAGCTTTTGCCCGCAGAGGAAAAACACCAACAGAAAAACACCACCTCCTCTTCTCTCTGCCTGCCACAGCATCACACAGAGACACACAGACACGGCAGCAGAGCCTGCAAAGTAGAGCAGTAGCACTGGCTGAAACTAGTTACGCATACCTAGTCAGTATGTTACTGGTTACGCATAGCTAGTCAGTATGTTACTGGTTACGCATACCTAGTCAGTATGTTACTGGTTACGCATACCTAGTCAGTATGTTACTGGTTACGCATACCTAGTCAGTATGTTACTGGTTACGCATACCTAGTCAGTATGTTACTGGTTACGCATACCTAGTCAGTATGTTACTGGTTACGCATACCTAGTCAGTATGTTACTGGTTACGCATACCTAGTCAGTATGTTACTGGTTACGCATACCTAGTCAGTATGTTACTGGTTACGCATACCTAGTCAGTATGTTACTGGTTACGCATACCTAGTCAGTATGTTACTGGTTACGCATACCTAGTCAGTATGTTACTGGTTACGCATGCCTAGTCAGTATGTTACTGGTTACGCATACCTAGTCAGTATGTTACTGGTTATGCATACCTAGTCAGTATGTTACTGGTTACGCATACCTAGTCAGTATGTTACTGGTTACGCATACCTAGTCAGTATGTTACTGGTTACGCATACCTAGTCAGTATGTTACTGGTTACGCATACCTAGTCAGTATGTTACTGGTTACGCACAGCTAGTCAGTATGTTATTGGTTACACATACCTAGTCAGTATGTTACTGGTTACACATACCTAGTCAGTATGTTACTGGTTACACATACCTAGTCAGTATGTTACTGGTTACGCATACCTAGTCAGTATGTTACTGGTTACGCATACCTAGTCAGTATGTTACTGGTTACGCATACCTAGTCAGTATGTTACTGGTTACGCATACCTAGTCAGTATGTTACTGGTTACGCATACCTAGTCAGTATGTTACTGGTTACACATACCTAGTCAGTATGTTACTGGTTACACATACCTAGTCAGTATGTTACTGGTTACACATACCTAGTCAGTATGTTACTGGTTACGCATACCTAGTCAGTATGTTACTGGTTACGCATACCTAGTCAGTATGTTACTGGTTACGCATACCTAGTCAGTATGTTACTGGTTACGCATACCTAGTCAGTATGTTACTGGTTACGCATACCTAGTCAGTATGTTACTGGTTACGCATACCTAGTCATTATGTTACTGGTTACGCATACCTAGTCAGTATGTTACTGGTTACGCATACCTAGTCAGTATGTTACTGGTTACGCACAGCTAGTCAGTATGTTACTGGTTACACATACCTAGTCAGTATGTTACTGGTTACGCATACCTAGTCATTATGTTACTGGTTACGCATACCTAGTCAGTATGTTACTGGTTACGCATACCTAGTCAGTATGTTACTGGTTACGCATACCTAGTCAGTATGTTACTGGTTACGCATACCTAGTCAGTATGTTACTGGTTACGCATACCTAGTCAGTATGTTACTGGTTACACATACCTAGTCAGTATGTTACTGGTTACACATACCTAGTCAGTATGTTACTGGTTACACATACCTAGTCAGTATGTTACTGGTTACACATACCTAGTCAGTATGTTACTGGTTACGCATACCTAGTCAGTATGTTACTGGTTACGCATACCTAGTCAGTATGTTACTGGTTACGCATACCTAGTCAGTATGTTACTGGTTACGCATACCTAGTCAGTATGTTACTGGTTACGCATACCTAGTCAGTATGTTACTGGTTACGCATACCTAGTCATTATGTTACTGGTTACGCATACCTAGTCAGTATGTTACTGGTTACGCATACCTAGTCAGTATGTTACTGGTTACGCACAGCTAGTCAGTATGTTACTGGTTACACATACCTAGTCAGTATGTTACTGGTTACGCATACCTAGTCATTATGTTACTGGTTACGCATACCTAGTCAGTATGTTACTGGTTACGCATACCTAGTCAGTATGTTACTGGTTACGCACAGCTAGTCAGTATGTTACTGGTTACACATACCTAGTCAGTATGTTACTGGTTACGCATACCTAGTCAGTATGTTACTGGTTACACATACCTAGTCAGTATGTTACTGGTTACGCATACCTAGTCAGTATGTTACTGGTTACGCATACCTAGTCAGTATGTTACTGGTTACGCATACCTAGTCAGTATGTTACTGGTTACACATACTTAGTCATTATGTTACTGGTTACGCATACCTAGTCAGTATGTTACTGGTTACGCACAGCTAGTCATTATGTTACTGGTTACGCATACCTAGTCAGTATGTTACTGGTTACGCATACCTAGTCAGTATGTTACTGGTTACGCATACCTAGTCAGTATGTTACTGGTTACGCATACCTAGTCAGTATGCAAAGGAAAAGTAATTGTGCTGCGAGTACAGTCCTGGTCCTGAAAATACACCACACCTGTTAGAGCCACTCAGATGAGGGCGATTGTGTTTTGGGAGGCACTGTGGGGAAGCCCTTGCTGCAATGTGCTGATGCCATGCGAAACTGCCTGCCAGCCTGGCTACTGCACTCTGCCATTTTAATATCCTTGTCCTCTCTACACAGAAACATCCCCCTGGACATTGAAAACACACTGCGTGATGCCTTACTGCAACAGTTTCTAAAATGCACGCTACAGAGTAGGCCTCTCTTACGCTTACGATTGACCACTCACTTCCTAGTCAGATTTCTCTGATGATAGGTTTCTGTTGACGGCAGAATATAGAGATGAAAGGAAGGCCGAAATAATTGCAGATTTCAGACATAAACAACTGTGCGCCCCACACCTGATATTGACAGCACTGTAGTCAATCTAGATTAGGGCAGGCTACATGTTTTAGCCTTGTTGGCGCAAGATTTTGAAATAGGAGATCACGACTAAAGCATTATGGGCTCTTCAGTATGCTATGCAGACAGGTCAAGTTAGTTTACCATGGGCACTGACATATGGGTCACAATCAATTATTTATATATACACTAGATGACAGACAGGGAGCACTGTTCTGAAGCCACCGCTGATCCATTTTACTACTCCCCCCCCCCCCCCCCCCCACCGCTGATCCATTTTACTACTCCCCCCCCCCCCCCCCCCCACCGCTGATCCATTTTACTACTACCCCCCCAACCGCTGATCCCCCCCCCCACCGCTGATCCATTTTACTACTCCCCCCCCCCCACCGCTGATCCATTTTACTACTACCCCCCCCCACCGCTGATCCATTTTACTACTCCCCCCCCCCCACCGCTGATCCATTTTACTACTCCCCCCCCCCCACCGCTGATCCATTTTACTACTCCCCCCCCCCCACCGCTGATCCATTTTACTACTCCCCCCCCCCCCACCGCTGATCCATTTTACTACTCCCCCCCCCCCCCACCGCTGATCCATTTTACTACTCCTCCCCCCCCCACCGCTGATCCATTTTACTACTCCTCCTCCCCCCACCGCTGATCCATTTTACTACTCCTCCCCCCCCCACTGCTGATCCATTTTACTACTCCTCCCCCCCCCACCGCTGATCCATTTTACTACTCCTCCCCCCCCACCGCTGATCCATTTTACTACTCCTCCCCCCCCACCGCTGATCCATTTTACTACTCCTCCCCCCCACCGCTGATCCATTTTACTACTCCTCCCCCCCCACCGCTGATCCATTTTACTACTCCTCCCCCCCCACCGCTGATCCATTTTACTACTCCTCCCCCCCACTGCTGATCCATTTTACTACTCCTCCCCCCCCCACCGCTGATCCATTTTACTACTCCTCCCCCCCCACCGCTGATCCATTTTACTACTCCTCCCCCCGCACCGCTGATCCATTTTACTACTCCCCCCCCCCCACCGCTGATCCATTTTACTACTCCTCCCCCCGCACCGCTGATCCATTTTACTACTCCTCCCCCCCCACCGCTGATCCATTTTACTACTCCTCCCCCCCCCACCGCTGATCCATTTTACTACTCCTCCCCCCCCACCGCTGATCCATTTTACTACTCCTCCTCCCACCACCGCTGATCCATTTTACTACTCCTCCCCCCCCACCGCTGATCCATTTTACTACTCCCCCCCCCCCACCGCTGATCCATTTTACTACTCCTCCCCCCCCACCGCTGATCCATTTTACTACTCCCCCCCCCCCACCGCTGATCCATTTTACTACTCCTCCCCCCCCACCGCTGATCCATTTTACTACTCCTCCCCCCCACCGCTGATCCATTTTACTACTCCTCCCCCCCCACCGCTGATCCATTTTACTACTCCTCCCCCCCCACCGCTGATCCATTTTACTACTCCTCCCCCCCCACCGCTGATCCATTTTACTACTCCCCCCACCGTTGTAAAATAACTTTTGGAAGCTAGAGAAATGCATTTACTAAAGTCTACATTGGTTTTTGCCATGTTTATTCTATCACAGACACCTTAAAGCATCCTTTTTAAAATTGTGTTACGTGAGCTGCACATGCAAATCAAAAATATAGCAAGTCATTTTACTTAAAGTTTAATTTTAAAAATATGAATGTTACTGTCCCCACTAAAACCAAAAAAAAAAAAACATAAATACATGTTAATTTGTCCTTGAAATATTTAATTGAAATACTGTGTAATTCCATTCATTCCTATGGAGGACTGCTGCTGAGGATTACCAATATGGCCGACCGGTGGCTTCAAAGCCTCTCATTGGCCAATACATAGCATCAGCAATCTAGGTTTTGTATATATCATTGGTCACAATGGATGTCACAAGCTGCTCCTGACGGACATTAAACTTCACTATGCATTAGCTGGCTTCAAAGGTCTCAACACAATTGGAAAGGCATTAAGCCATAGGCCTTAGGAAACATGAGCCCACTTCACAATCTGATTGTGTGGGGAAAGAATGACAGATACAAAGGACAGTCATACTCCTGTACCAACTTCAGGGTGGGAGGGTCTCACTCATAAGCACACAAAAAACATTAAGGCTAAACCAGCCTACCAGCAAATTGACCATTTAAAAAGGGGTGGGGGGGTTCTTTGTAAACTTAAACCATGTAGAAAATATAATGGACCTACATCTTTTTAATAACATACTCTTTACAACCATGGAAAGGGGGATACCTAGTCAGTTGTACAACTGAATACGTTCAACTGAAATGTGTCTTCCGCATTTAACCCAACTTCTCTGATCCCTGACAACAATGAGCTACATGCACACAATAATAGAAAACAGGCCTTCTTGGTCAAATTGCTGCAAAGAAACCTCAACCAAAAAGACACCAATAATAAGAAGAGACTTTTCTTGAGCCAAGAAACACGAGCAGTGGATATTAGTCTGTCCTTTGGTCTGTCTGATGAGTCCAAAATTGAGATTTTTGGTTCCAACCACCATGGCTTTGTGAGACGCATAGTAGGTGAACGGATGATCTCTGCATATGTGGTTCCCACCATGAAGCATGGAGGAGGTGCTTTGCTGGTGACACTGTCAGATTCAAGGCATACTTAACCAGCATGGCTACCACAGCATTCTACAGTGATAGCGCAAACTAGATGGAATGGGGTAAGTGGGACTATCATTTGTTTTACAACAGGACAATGACCCAACATATATCCAGGCTGTGTAAGGGCTATTTCACCAAGGAGTAGTGATGGAGTGCTGTATCAGATGACCTGGCCTCCACAATCACCCCCGACCTCAATCCAATTGAGATGTTTGTGATGAGTTAGACTGCAGAGTGAAGTAAAAGCAGCAAACAAATGCTCAGCATATGTGGGAACTCCTTCAAGACTGTTAGAAAAGCATTCCAGGTGAAGCTGGTTGAGAAAATGCCAAGCCTGTGCAAAGCTGTCATCAAGGCAAAAGGTGGTTAATTTGAGGAATCTAAAACATATTTTGATTTGTTCAACACTTTATTGGTTACTACATGATTCCATATGTGTTTATTTCATAGGTTTGATGTCTTCACTATTATTCTACAATGTAGAAAATAGTAAAAAATAAAGAAAAACCCTGGAATGAGTAGGCCCAAACTTTTGACTGGTATTGTATATAAATATCGTCAAAGATAATATTGTGATAATCTACTTTATCAATTGCTACCCCGTCACCAACTGATATGCTTCACAAAAAACAACAAAAAAAACCTTGGTGTAAAGGCCAGCATAGGTATATTTTAGAAACACAGGGACCTCTCCTGTGCAACTTTTGCAGCACACCAAAAAAATCTATCACTAGCATATCCAAGTTTCATATCATTCTGATAATATTGAAGGTAGCGTCCTACAGAAAAAGCTCCGCTTCCGTGCTGAACTGAATCCTTGCCACGTGTGTTGGCTTTATAATATAATAACAGAGAGATAATAATCTCAAGTGTGATAGGCCGATTTGGTAGTGGTAGCAGGAATTATTTGTCGTCATCTCCATTCGCTAATTAATTACACAGAGAAATAGCTATGTTCTCTACAACTACATTAGAAAAGTAGGCTATAAACATGGCAAGATGAGTCACGCAAACTTATATTATCGGGCAAATTCTATCAATATCATGCAAACATATTTATAGGTCTAGGGCCAATACCAAAACAAACCAGGAAGCAAATGCAGTACCAGCAACCTTATAATAATTAACTGACTACGCCTGAGAGACAATACAGAGAAATGTCCTAACTTCAAGGGTTGTTTGTTTACCATTAAATGTTCAGTGTACATCTAGATAGCCTAGATGTTTTAAATTGCATTGATTTTGTCTGCAAGGCTGGCAACATTTGAGATACTGTACTACCAATATACAAAATGGACTGCTTCAGGATTATTGTTGAATTTCTGTAACAACGAAGTTTAGGTCCGTTTTATTATCTCAGTTATTACCATGTTATTATTATCACAAAGTTATCCAATACACTGAGGCAGACATCTTTCTTTCATGTACTCTGAAGGATATACTTCTGGTCTAACCACCACAGCTGGTAATGACAACCTTGCTTTGAGGACATGTTGAGCAAAGAGTCAAGACAAGAATGTGTGTGGTATTCTCAGCATGCAGAGCACTCCACATCAAATTTGCAACACTGGTCACCCCTAAGTTTACAGGGGCAAATCGATCATGCAGGAAAGAATTACAGCAGAAATGGGCTAAGTCTTCAGATAAACTATGCTGAACAAAAATATAAACGCAACATATAAAGTGTTGGTCCCATGTTTCATGAGTTAAAATAAGACCCCAGAAATGTTCCACACACAAAAATCGTATTTCCCTGAAATTAAACAGCATGATCATTACACAGGGGCACCTTGTGCTGGGGATAATAAAAGGTCACTAAAATGTGCGGTTTTGTCACAGAACACAATGCCACAGATGCCTGCAATTGCCATGCTGGCAGAGGAATGTCCACCAGAGCGGTTTCAGGAGAATTGAATGTTAATTTCTCTACCATAAGCTGCCTCCATTGTCATTTTAGAGAATTTGGCAGTACGTCCAACCGGCCTCACAACCGCAGACCAAGTGTAACCACAACAGCCCAGGACCTCCACATCCGGCTTCTTCATCTGCGCAGGGCGGGGGGGGGGGGGGGGGTACTGAGCAGTATTTCTGTTGGAAATAAAGCCCTTTTGTGGGAAAAAAAACCTCCTGAGTGGGTGGGCCTAAGCCCTCCAAGGCCCACCCATGGCTGCACCCCTGCCCAGTCATGTGAAATCCATAGAATAGTGCCTCATTTATTTATTTCAATTGACTGATTTCCTTATATGAACTGTAACTTAGTAAAATATTTGAAATTGTTGCCTGTTGCATGTATATTTTTGTTCAGTATAGATATAGGACTAGATGTCTAGCGTTACACACGATGAGGATGGACGATCTAACTACACAGCATAATACATAATACCTCTGCAATACAGGATTGCAGTGAGCAAAAAAACTAATACAATCACTAATCAACTGAATTAATAGTTTGAGGCTGACTCAACATGGATCCCAACACAAACAAGTACAACGTCAAACTAACTTACTACTATCCTGGGCCAACACCCACGTAATCCAACAGCCCTATTGGTCAAAGCGCAGTTATAGCCCGCCTCCAGATATGCACGAATGGTCGGCTTTGCTGTCAATAGCAGGAGATTTCATTGTAGGTTGAGACTGAAAACAACAAGCAATTTAAAAGGATTGTTTTTGTGGCCTAAATAGCTGACTAAATACATGCAAAATGACCCCTTGACAGGCAGAATTCGCATAGGAGATCATTTTTCTGAGGTCTATGTAATCATCTTATAAATTACTGAGGGAACACGCATATCTAGTTAGTCAATATTATAAACACACGACGTGGATATATCGGTGACACTGAACAAAAGTAAGCATTGACAACCGTCCCGACTAGCTGACGCCCTTCAATCCCCGAAATGCCAATTTGTTAACAAACTCTGTCAAATGCTGTCTTTATTCTTTGCTCAATTTACCTAGAATGTTCTAGATCTTTTTCTCGAGCTCTGTAGCAGCATGGTGGGGGTGGGGGGCGTGTACCCTAAGAGGATGTTGATTTTACTTGACCCAAAAAGCATTAATGGGGAATGCCTGATTCACAGCACCTTGTTTCAACACCCGCATGATCCCCCCCAAAAATAAATCTAAATGTCAATCTTACAAATAAAAATAATTTCGTAAACAAAAATGCAAGCTATTGAAAGGAGCTACATTGTGCATGCACATATATACAGTTGTCGTGATACAACAAAAACATGGTTTGTCAAATAAGTAAGACGTTTTAGTTCAGCAGGATTTAACACGAAAATAGCTCAATCTTGTTCCCTACCAACTAGCTCCAGTATGGCCTCCGTCCCGCCCCTCTCACAGCAGCACGATATAACCAGCTAACCAAGACAAGAGGTAACAAGCATACAACGAAGAAACATTATCCACAAAGTTTGGCAAATCGTTTTAAAAACGTTCAGCTCACCTTTAGAAACCCCATATGAACGTTTTGTGTCGTGTTTCGCTTCGTGTTTATTCCTATCTGAGCAATAACAAAGCAATTTCAATGGAGTCCACGCTGCCTTTCTCTTGCGTTTGTTTTGTTTTTCTTCTTCCTGACGGGTTCGTTGGAAAGCGCGTGACTACCGAGTCACCTGGTCCTTCACTGACCAATCGCACTGAAGCTTTAAGCTTGACCCAAAACATTGCACCTAAATTACAGTATACTACTGCACACAATGCAGAGCATTGCACACACTTCAGATGCTGTAATACAGTTATCCAGACATTTGTATAAATAGGGAAGTAATATACATACACCTATGACACCCACTTAAAAATATGAGAGAGGCCTGTAATTTTCATCATAGGTACACTTCAACTATGACAGACAAAATGAGAAGAAGAAATCCAGAAAATCACATTACTTATTCTCCACCATAATTTGCAAATAAATTCATTAAAAATCCTACAATGTGATTTTCTGGATTTTTTTCCCCTCATTTTTCTGTCATAGTTGAAGTGTACCTATGATAAAAATTACAGGCCTCTCTCATCTTTTTAAGTGGGAGAACTTGCACAATTGGTGGCTGACTAAATACTTTTTTGTCCCACTGTATCTCCAAAGGCTCTAGGTTACACTTGCTTGGTGCAAGCATGAAACTTAAGTCATTAGGGTTTACAAATACCATCTTTGATTAGATCTGCCAGAATGCTATTTGTTATGTATTGTGATTTGACATTGTTACTATGTTGGAAAAAATTGTCCAGGGCAAGATAAACATGGAACATACAGCCTAGGTTAACTCATTTAGTCAACATTACTGCCTGTACAGGAAATTCTTGGGCACATTGTGTCCCCAAAAATGTACATACAGTACAAAATCACAAAGTGGATTTTGAGGCACCTTCAAATATTAATTGTAACAGACAAGTTGGGTGAGATAAATAAACACAACATAAGTTTTGAGAAACACTTAAAGCTGATAGGATGAGCAAGGTAATGTGAATCCGATCATCGCTGAAGATCCTATGTCATACATTCGCATTTAACCTAAAACACTTAGTAACTGTGTGGTTAATAAAATACATATAAACAAAGCCAAGGATTCCATTGGTGGGAGGGTCTGAGCTCAGGGCCTTGTGGGAAAGTCTGGAGGACTTAGATCCGCCAGCCCCCCCCCCTATCAATAGAAGAGGCTATTACTCAGCAGTAAGAAATAAAACAATCACTTTCACTCAATGTGCTTTGTGTATCTCAACCACTTGCCCCCTCATTTTCAAATTCCTACATAGATATAGCTTCCCTAGATGTTGGTGACCGTTTTACAGGCTATCATGAATTCCATCTTGCAAGCTATTTCAGTATATTTATTACCATTATCTTAGGTAAACCAAGAGTCAGATATAAAGTTAAAAAAGCTAAATGGACAGGTTTATGATGCCTTTGTCCTTGGTCCTCCTGGGCCTTTCACAGTCATTGAGGGCAGAGTCAGCGCCAGTGGAATTGCAGATACCAAATAGTGTCATTACTCAAAGCAGGTCCAAACAGTGGATTCAGCTGGGAGAGAATGGCTATCAACCAGCTGTGAAAGAACAGGGACGAGAAAAAAACCCATTATGATAGCCTTTCAATTATCATATTCATTGTGCACTCTCCTCATCTGCTTCAAGCACTCTTATCATCTTTGTGTTGAATTCATCTTTAATTTGAACAAAGCCAGAATGTGGATTGTTTTGTTTTTTAGATCCAATGATGTAAAAAAAAAAAGAAGAAATTATGCATCGTACAATAACAGTATGTACTGTGGAGTGATCAATGAAATACAGTTTAATGAGAACAAAGAAGGAGTTGTTCAGCAAACCTCTCTCCATCATGAATTCCCAACATTTTACTGAGGAGACAATGCACTGTGCTTGTTTTGTACATTTGCTTTCAATGTTGTGGCCAACTACAGTCGTCAGCTGGTTCATTAACACAACGGCTCAGTAACACACAGGCATAGGCTGCTCCACAAGCTCAATATTTATCAAAAAGAGTCGCTATGTAAATAGATGCAGCAGACAATCCAAGTAACTGTTTGCTGTTTGTTTTGACTGTTTCCTGGGTCCGCCTGGATGGATCTGACTGTGCTATAATCAGGCCAGCTGTCATATTTGGCAGCAACTAATAGCCCACTCTCTGGTATTTGTTCTGAAGCACAGAGACCTATACCTTATCCATTAAACACTGATAACTGGCAAGAGTGGTTTCATTAGGCAACATAGTTTGAAGGGAGAATCTGCAATCCTTTTTTCCCACTTTTAAATTTATGATATATAGCCATTGATTCTTGAAGAATATAACTTAGAATTGCCTCACAAGCTTTGTTTAACTTTCTAACCCAGAACCCAAAATAAGCTTGTTTTCCTCTGTTGTTTGAAAACAATGTAATTGTAAACAAACAATTTATAGCCTCAAAACATGATTAAAACGACACTTGTTATATCTTGTATCCATAGCTGTCTATTAATTTGAGCGTGGTTACATTTCTCTAGCCCTGTCCCTCAGCTGTTTACAGAAACAGTGGTGGACTGACCGCTTTGTAAATAGTTTGAACTACAGATTGCCCCTTTAAGTGGTGCTATCTGTAAAATGTGAATACAGGCAAAATAGACAAAGTGAACAGAAGATTCATAAATACTTGAACAGAGCCCCAATTAAAGACAGTGGATTTGTAACAAAGACGTGGCTTATTGAGCTCCTTGCAACTTCTCCCAGTTTTTCAGGTCAAAGTTCACCAATTTGATCCTCGTGTGAATCACACTGGTTTCTCACACACTTAAATACAAAAGGGTATTCTGTTTCTTTCACATTCTTGGCAGAGCTAAGGAACCAATAAATGCACACGATGCCTTGTATTTACTGCCCCCTACCGGTGGAACAATATGCATGGATGTCACAATGTTTTTAATTTTTTAAATATATATTTTTATTAACAACAAATCAATACAAAAAGTACATGAGGAACACAAGTATATATAAAGAATATACAAAGGACATTTGGGCTAGGGGCGGGATTAGGGGGTACAATATCACATTCCTTCATCACAACAGCTTTTTTTGTTGGCAGAGTATTTCATTGTCTTAAAATATAGTTCAATTTATTTTTGCAAGGTAAGAAAATGTGGTGTTTTGTTTGTAAATTACATTTGTGAATATGAAATTTGGCCAAAAGAATAATGAAATTAATTACATAAAATTGTTTCAACTTATTTCTATCATAAGTAAAGAATACAAGCAGTACATCTCTCCATAATAGTGTAAAATCTTCATAAATGTGTACAATTATAAATCTACTGATGTATTGCCACAGGGTAGCCTAGTGGTTATGGTGTTGGACTAGTAACTGGAAGGTTGCAAGTTCAAACCCCCGAGCTGACAAGGTACAAATCTGTCGTTCTGTCCCTGAACAGGCAGTTAACCCACTGTTCCTAGGCCGTCATTGAAAATAAGAATTTGTTCTTAACTGACTTGCCTAGTTAAATAAAGGGTAAAAAAATGAATACAATGCCAAAAAAGATGCAACACTGTTTCTGGATAGTCATTACAAAAAGTACAATTTGAATGCATGTTTTTTTTATATATATATTTTTTACTTCTAGTGGTTGGCAGGATAATATTTATGAATAATTTTAAAATAAACTTCCTTAAATGTTGTTAATAAGTAGGTATGTGTGTTTGCCTGTCACTAGCTAGCTCAGAGGTCACTAGCCTGGCTGACGCGCGTGACTACACTGCTCTGTCGATTAAAAAAAAAGAGCAAACAAGTTGAATGAAGCCTGTGCTGTATAGCAAAACATCTATACATTTCACAAGGAATAAAACAAAAATCGTGATACTTACAACAAGTAACAGCAAACTGCAGTCAATACTAGCATGGTAATGACGACCCTGTGAGAAGCAGATATGGCTATTCATACAGTAATGCAATGGAATAAACATGTTATTTTTCTAAAGTTTAAAAGCCACACCATCAAAGAGTGGGCCATAACAAAAACGTAATTTGCTTATACATTTCATTAACTTTTTGTGATATAATATCGATAAACAAAATCCGACAGCCAGGATTATTTTTCATTCTCATCTCTTTCACATTTCCTGCACAGTAGAAAATGAATTCTGTCCCGCAATACTCACCCTCTGTTTGGTCCCTTCGGAATAAACCATGGTACCACCCCTCCAACAAATCCCCAAAACAGTGTAACTATAACCATAGGAATGGCAAAAGCCATGTTGCGTCTTATGATTGTTGATTTAAGAATTTTGATTTAAAAACCGTTTACTGTTTAATGCCTACTACATTAGACTAAATTCACGAGAAGTCCATGAGAACTACAGAACTTTAGTAGCATATCGGTAAATCAGGTCACATGATGAAGCGCCTACGTCAAGAATCGCGATGCATAATGTAGCCTATTGTTGATACATTGTAGAAGTGCGTAACAAAATGAATGCAGTAACAAGTATTACGTTTGAGCTCCACCCTCTCCGTTTCAAAGTTACGGGCCAGTCCATGGACCGAATGTCCCCTCCGCTTCCGAAATTTGAGTGACGCGAACAGCTGCGAATTCGTGATTTGTCCAAATAACCAGTGATGAAAAACAGAAGCACCAAACTATTTCTGCTAGTTATCTATCGAAGGTGCCCATAGTTTAAAGACAGATATACGGTACCATTTCTGTTTACGTTGCTTGCCCATTACTGGCAACCTTTCAGCAAGATTCCATAGAAACAAGGCCGAGGCTGCATATCAGTAGGTAACCGCCGCGTTCTGCCCCCGTCCCGCTCCAGTAAAGATCTGTATCATGTTCTGTGTTTATTTTTACTTTAACTTTACGCACACATTTTTTTTGTGGTCACCCCCTCACACATTTCTCACTGTCAATCGTGAAAGATAATTCTTAAAGTTTTACAGGTGAAACATTCATGCAGCATCTGCATGCAAACCATTTGATCTCAATTAGTTTCATGGGAATATGCATTTAGATCTTCTTTGTTATGTACAGTGTTGTTTCGAATTATGTACAGTGAGCGAATTTCAGAGCAGATCGTGTTAACAAACTGTAGCCTACCTGTGTTTTGTTTCAAAGCACATATTTTGCCTAGTGGCAAGCACTGTTGAGTTAAGGCCACATGAGAGTAAAATGCCAGCTCTTGTATGCCATCAGTAAATATTAATACAATTGTTAAATTATGAGCCTAGTTGGTTTAGCCACAGAAAAAGTGAGCAACCTTCCCGCTAGCCATGATTGGCTGAGATAACGAGTGGGCTGGACATGCCGAGAGATGAGTTCGGATTGGTCTGCCATATAGCCCACTTCTGCCTGAGCTGGTCAGTATGTATAGCTAATCCAAGTTTAACACCTGTTTTTAAAATTTTTATCACGTAGTAGAAATGCAAAAGTGTGGCTCTCCACTTTCTGGAGGTCCGAGTTTTGAAAACAGGGTAATTAGAGTATGATACCTAAGGAGATGGAGAAAACACCTGTCTCCGGATTACATCTTCAAACTAAGGGCAACCATGGCATCCGTGACAGGGAGAAGCGTCCATCCACAATGTACAGTGGGGCAAAAAAGTATTTAGTCAGCCAGCAATTGTGCAAGTTCTCCCACTTAAAAAGATAAGAGATGCCTGTAATTTTCATCATAGGTACACTTCAACTATGACAGACAAAATTAGAAAAAAAATCCAGAAAATCACATTGTAGGATTTTTTATGAATTTATTTGCAAATTATGGTGGAAAATAAGTATTTGGTCAATAACAAAAGTTTATCTCAATACTTTGTTATATACCCTTTGTTGGCAATGACAGAGGTCAAACGTTTTCTGTAAGTCTTCACAAGGTTTTCACACACTGTTAATTTTTTTTCACTCATTTTGTCTGTCATAGTTGAAGTGTACCTATGATGAAAATTACAGGCCTCTCTCATCTTTTTAAGTGGGAGGACTTGCACAATTGGTGGCTGACTAAATACTTTTTTGCCTAACTGTATATGGGTAAGATAGTCTAACTAACTACATTTTCAGTTATTACACGTTTTTAATTTTGACAGAAAGTCATTTTCATTTCAAGTTAATGTACTGTTAGCTAGTTAGCTAACGTTAGTTGGCTGGCTCGCTAGCTAACGTTATGTGTATGATCTTATTACTCGTATATCAAAGCCATTTGCTTTGCTAGTTATAGCCTAATGTTATCTAGCTAATATTGAACCTGGTTGGTTAGTTATTTGCAGATTCATGCAGGGTAGTAACGTCATGAGTTGGGATTATGGTTCATTGTTTACCTAACTAGCTAGCTACATGTCTTAAAAAAAGACTCCATAAGGCAAGTAACTTTTTATATAGAATGTCACTGCGACAACTGTTGATAGACGTAGCTGGTAAATTCACTCTGGCTATCTACTCCGATTTCAGAGCATGAGTAAGACAGTCTAGCTAGCTACATTTTCAGATATTACACGTTTCTAATTTTGACAGAAGGTTGTTTTCATTTCAAGTTAATGTACTGTTAGCTTGCTAGCCAACGTTAAGTGTATGATCTTATTATTCGTAACTCAGAACCATTTGCTTTGCTAATTATAGCCTAATGTTAGCTAGCTAACATTGAACCTTGTTGGTTAGCTACCTGCAGATTCATGCAGGGTAGTAATGTCACGAGTTGGGATTATGGTTCATTGTTTACCTAGCTAGCTAGCTAGCTACATGTCTTAACAAAAGACTCCACAATGCAAGTAATTATTTCAATAGAATGTCACTGTGACAACTGTTGATAGACGTGGCAGGTAAATTCGTTCTGGCTATCTACTCTGAGCGCAAAATAACTGATACATTTATGAACGCTCAACACCCGTTGAATCTGGCTGATGTCAGTAAATGTTGGCAAAAAAGCATAAATTGTTGCCAGCAGCACAGTCGCTGTCAACCACGCCCTGGATAGCATAAAAACAGCCTAACCAGCTCTGCTAGGGCAAGTAAATTGGTCAGTGAGCTGTTCTCTCATTTGTGTCTGGAAATAGCTAACAGGCTAGCCAATGTTAGCCAGTTAGCTTGGGTGCTTGACTGTTGCTGTTGTTAGGACAGAACGCTCAGATCAACCTCTCTGGGCTCGACAACAGCCAGTGAATTTGCAGGGCGCCAAATTCAAACAACAGAAATCTCATAATTAAAACATCTCATAATTAAAACATACAAGTATTATACACAATTTTAAAGATACACTTCTTGTTAATCCAACCACAGTCTCCGATTTCAAAAAGGCTTTACGGCGAAAGCACATCATGCGATTACGTTAGGACAGCGCCTAGCCACAAAAAAACATACAGACATTTTCCTGCCAAGGAGAGGGCAGAAATAGCGATTAAATTAATCACTAACCTTTGATGATCTTCATCTGGTGGCACTCACAGGACTCTATGTTTGTTTTGTTCAACAAGTCCCTCTTTATGTCCAAAAACCTCAGTTTAAATTGGCGCGTTATGTTCAGTAATGCATTGTCTCAAATAACATCCGGTGAAATTGCAGAGAGCCAAATCAAATGACAGAAATACTCATCATAAACATTGATGAAAGATACAAGTGTTATACATATGATTAAAGATACACTTCTTGTTAATCCAGCCGCTGTGTCAGATTTCAAAAAGGCTTTACTGCCGAAAGCAAACCATACTATTATCTGAGGATAGCACCACATCAAACAAACACAGACAATCGTATTTCATCCCGCCAGGCGCAACACAAAACTCAGAAATAACGATGTAACTCATGCCTTACCTTTGAAGATCTTCTTTTGTTGGCACTCCAATATGTCCCATAAACATCACAAATGGTCCTTTTGTTCAATTAATTCCGTTGTTATATCTCCAAAATGTCCATTTATTTGGCGCGTTTGATCCAGAAAAGCACCGGTTCCAACTCGCGCAACATGACTACAAAATATCTAAGAAGTTACCTGTAATCTTTGTCCAAACATTTCAAACAAATTTCCTAATACAACTTTAGGTATTTTTTTACGTAAATAATCAATAAAATTGAAGACGGGATAAACTGCGTTCAATAGCGGATAAAAACAAAGTGGAGCGAGCTTTCAGGTCACGCGCCTCAACCACAACAGTACACTTCACTCGACCCTCATTCTGAACAGGGCTACTTCTTCATTTCTCAAAGGGAAAACATCAACCAATTTCTAAAGACTGTTGACATCCAGTGGAAGCGATAGGAACTGCAAGCAACTGCCTTAGAATTCTAGATTCCCATTGAAAACCCATTGAAAAGAGAGTGATCTCAAAAGAAAAATCCTGGTTGGGTTGTCCTCTGGGTTTCACCTGCAAATAACTTCTGTTATACTCACAGACATCATTCAAACAGTTTTAGAAACTTCAGAGTGTTTTCTATCCAAATCTACTAATATTAATATGCATATCCTAGCTTCTGGGCCTGAGTAGCAGGCAGTTTACTTTGGGCACGCTTTTCATTCGGACGTGAAAATACCGCCCCCTAGCCTAGAGAGGTTAAGGAGATGGGTGGTGCTAAAGCTTAAGAAGGTGTGAACGATGCTGAATGGGTGTAGACAAAGAAGAGCTCTCCAGTAGGTACGGAAATATTCAAAGGCCATTTTCTCAAAAGTGAGGTTACAAGTTTATCAACTTTCAAAGCAGAATTACTTTCCCATTGTTCAAATTTAGCTACATAAGACTTTATTAAAAGAGCACCATTCGCCAGAGTAGCCTACTCTCTACTAGTAGAGCTGAGACTGTACGTATGTCGAGAATCCGGCACATGTGCAGAAGCTTCGGGACCTTTAGCCCCTGGGAAGAGCGGTCCAGAAAAGTCAGACCGCAGCCACGCCGTAGAAACAACCCCTGCAGCTAGCCGGAGTCTGAGCCTGTGGGGGTGGATGTGTCACAGCTCAGTCTTGATCTAGTCCATCAGATCTTTCTGGTCAACCATCTCCAGCTGCCTGCTCCAGCGGTGGTAAGCCAGCAGAGCAATGTTCTTGGCAGAACTGAGCTCATCTGCGTGGCAATGGATATTACATAAAAAATATGCCGTTTTCAGCTACAATAGTCATTTACAACATTTACAATGTCTACACTGTATTTTTTGATGTTGATGTTATTTTAATGGACAAAAATGTGACCCATAAACTTTTGAATGGTGGTGTATTTTAAATAGTTTAACACTTTTTTTGGTCACTACATGATTCCATATGTTATTTCATAGTTTTGATGACTTCACTATTATTATACTATGTAGAAAATAGTGAAAATAAAGAAAAACCCTTGAATGAGTAGGTGTGTCTAAACTTTTGACTGGTACTCTATATATACACTACATGGCCAAAAGTATGTGGACACCTGCTCATCAAACATCTCATTTCAAAATCATAGGCCCTAATATGGAGTTGGTCCCCCCCTTGCTGCTATAACAGCCTCCACTCTTCTGGGAAGACTTGCTTCCATTTAGCCACAAGAGCATTAATGAGGTCGGGCACTGATGTTGTGCGATTAGGCCTGGCTCGTAGTTGGTCGTTCCAATTCATCCCAAAGGTGTTCGATGGGGTTGAGGTCAAGGCTTTGTGCAGGCCAGTCAAGTTCTTCCACATTGATCTCGACCAACCATTTCTCTATGGACCTCGCTTTGTGCACGGGGGCATTGTCATGCTGTAACAGGAAAGGGCCTTCCCCAAACTGTTGCCACAAAGTTGGGAGCACAGGATCGTCTAGATTCTAGAATGTCATTGTATACTGTAGCGTTAAGATTTCCCTTCGCTGGAACCATGAATCCATCTCACTCTCCATTGAATACAAGCAGTTGACGTCAACCCCTCAGTGAATATTCAAAAAAGTATTAAAATAAATGAGATGTATCCACCAATCCAAAGAAAGGAATAGGTGGGAGACTGACAGCCCGCTGTTCCACACTGTGGACAACAATAAGCTTTTCGTCATAATATCCAATCTCTGACCCTAGTTTGTTTCAGGTGGCAGCATCGTATTAGTGGAAGCATAGATTGTTCTCAGTGCAGGCCTGGCTGTAGCTAGATATGTTGCATCTGGGACAATTTTAGCTAACCCAAACCTAATTTTCCTAACCTGCCACATGAATTATTCTAACCTACTAATGCTAATTCTCCTAAGCTGCTACAAAAAGTCACTTCTTCTGCTAGTCAAAACCAGCAGACCTGCCCTGAGAGCAGTGTGAGTATACACTAATATGATATAGCTTTCAGGTGAGAGCTTTCACGTGGTCCTTTGTTTATAGGCTCTGTGCGGTGTTACTGCTTTGATAGTCATTTCTGTGAGAGCAACCATTTTGTGACCATGACATTTTAAAGTATATATTGTTTGTTTATTTGTATAAAAGTTTAATTAAATGATAAAGGTTATTTACTAGTAGTTGGCTGAGGAGTATTTCTCTGTAATAAAGCCCTTTTGTGATTGGCTGGGCCTGGCTCCCAAGTATGTGGGCTTGGCTCCCAAGTGGATGGTCCTATGCCTTCCCAGGCCCACCCCTGGCTGCGATGTGAAATCCATAGATTAAGGTCTATTAAGGTCTGAGGTCTAAATGAATTTAAGGTCTAAATGAATTTATTTCAATTGAATGATTTCCTTATATGAACTGTAACTCAGTAAATATTTGAAATTATTGCATGTTGCATTTGTATATTTTTTTTCAGTTTAGAAAGAGCTGGTACTAACCTCATGAAGGTACTAACCTCATGAAGGTACTAACCTCGTGAAGCATTTTCAAGTTATAAATTAAAAACCAACGGTTTAATATCTAAACATTTCCAAACTCTTTTCACATGAAGTTAAATGGACAAGAAGTACCAATTATGTTTGATGTGCCTATTACAAGTGCATTCAAAATGTAGAATTTTCATGCGTCCTCTTCACTTAAATGTCTTTCTATGCCTTAGGCCAGCCACATCTTCAGATATTTTGTGTGCGCCTCTCCTGTTTGTGTGACCTTCTGCTGTGGCTCACACCGCAAGACATGCACAAGTGCATGCAGAGATGTCATGATTCTTTCTCTGTCACACACACACACACACACACACACACACACACACACACACACACACACACACACACACACACACACACACACACACACACACACACACACACACACACACACACACACACACACACACACAACTTGATATCACAAGATAAACAAGACACAACCTCAATGGTTTCACTGAGGGACATTCCCAGGTATTGTGCAAGGCCATTGTGCTCCATATGTTGTTGTTTTCCTGTAGAGCTGGAACAAACTGTTCATAAAGATGGATGTCCAGCTACATTTTCTCTATCATTTTGGAGGCCAGAGGTTGCTCTCTCCCCCCTCCCTCCCCCCCTCCCCTCTCGCTCACACACCCACACCCACACATAGGAAAGCAATAATTATTGTTGTCATGCTAACTGTATTTATTTGGTTTATTTTGTTGATCACGTCTAACCTTGATCACCACTGATGAAAACAAAAGAAAGACAGCATAGTTGCATAGTCATCAGTGAAGATTCGATCTAAATAGATGTCTTATGGTGGCTGGTACCAGGTCACAGGATTTCCCCGTCGCAACCCACGGAGTTTACAGAGCGGAAACGCTGTATTGAATACTTAACCAACATTTCCTCCTGTTCCGGCTTCTGGCGTTTTCTCAACAGACATCGGTTGAAACCCACCATCCTGTATGTTTACATTAACATGAAAATTGAAAAAACTAAATTTTTATTTGTCCGATGTTGCAATTTATTGAGAATGATTGAAAATTATGTCTGTTTGGATATGCGCTTGTACGCGTCATGAGCATTGTCATAGAGTTGTGCAATCTCTCTATGTGCAGTGGGATAATAAAAGGGACTTTCCATGACTATATTGGAATATACGCCTATGCAAATGAGCAGTCGTCGCTTCCCTTATATACCAACTACTATGTGAGGCCCATCATGAACGCTGTGAGTGTGGAGAAGGCGGCTAATGATCTTCCAGAGCGCCTCTTTACCCAGACAGCACGGCAGGATGATTCAGCAGTGGCACGGCCGTGATGCTGACAGCACTGTTACCAAAATGACTCATCCTGATGATGAAGCCAAAGAAAGAAAAAGGAGAGAGAACCTCATGGTAAGTACAAAAAGAAAGTGACTAACTACCTAATGAAAGAACCCTAGGCTATAGGGGTAAATGAGAATGTTCTAAGCTGTCTAATTTGTATTCAAATTCATGGTTATTTTATTAAGAGGACTAGGCCTGTACTGTCTAATGGCCTCTATTTAAATAAACGGAGTAATTTGTGCAGAATGCATTCAGAGGTGAGGTTACTGCATTTAAGGGTTTAGACTATTCTAACATTAGGCTAGCCATCTCCCTACAACGTTAAAGCACAATACTTTATAGTACTCTATGATATGAATAGGCTACAATAATGTAATTACAGGATAATCACATGTATAGCGTCATTAATCCACGTGAAATAGACCCATGTCTGATAATGTTGTTGAATCATCAAAAAGTATTGCTAAAATGGAGACTATAGCCTAATTAAAATTTTAAAAACGCATGGCAAGAGATTGTTAAACATTTTATATTCGATACACAATTATAGCCCTAGTAATTGTAACTTATTGAAACATGTTCTAAATATGTTTGCAACTAGTACAATTTTCCTAAGACAATTTAACAATTTAGCGACTACAAATAACTTCTGAATAACTTCTGATTAAATTGTTCAATTAGTAACATATCAACCAACAAACTGCTATTACATTTTATGCCCCAACTAAGGTATCCCTTTTGATTTAAAACAGTTTATGAGAATTCATGTGATACATGATGAAATACCAAGACACTGTGTTGTTAGATAGTGAAACCTAACCTTTAATGTAAAGTCATATACTTTGAAGAAAGATAGGTCTACTTCAGCTCTAAATAATCCATTAGTATTGTTGCAACAATAATAACAGAAACAAGTAATATTCAGATAAATGCACCTATTCTTGTTATTTTATTAGCCTAGTATTTTTTTATATATATTTGTTTTATTGCATATTAATTAATTATTTGAATTTATGGGCAAATATCTGCTTTGAAAATAGTCAAATTAAAGAGCAATGTCCAGATTTAATTTAATTGTTCAAATCTTTGAACAGGCCTTTAATTTAATATTTTCTTAGTGAGTTCCTGTTTTTATGCTGGATGTTTGGCAATTGGCACTATTGTGTTTCAGTCACGTGCCCTGCGTTGAAGAATAGAAACCTACAAATATAAAATTCTTTAAAAGTGAACATTTTACACTTGAAAACCTGGTATCGGTCATCTGTCTACATAAAACAGGGACATGCCAGCGTGTAACTTCAGTGCAGCATCATGGGAATGGATGCAACAATACTGCAAATATACAAGTGATCCTTGGAGGTAGCCTACAATAAAAAATAAAATCAAGTCTGACATATTTTCAAGGGATAGTTTGTTTTCTCAGTCACAGTATCATGTCCTTTGTACCTAAAGGTATTACAATGAGACAGAATCAATCACCAAATACTTTTCAAATTTGGGAATAGTCTACATATTTTAGATTTTTTTTTCATACTGATGTAACTTTTTAAAGTGAGTTATCTTTTAATTGAACTCATGTACTAAATAAACGGTATGGCTGTTTTTTGTTTATGCTTGTGTGATCGCATCACTTTACAGGAAGGATGAGCTGTTCATTCATCTGTAAATGAATGCACTGAACACACCCTGAGTTCTTAGCTTTGAGAACTGAATTCCAAGGGTTGTATTTCTGAAGTCAGCCCATGGAGCTCAGTTCTTAAGCCTGGACGCTCCCTAATCTTGCACAGACAGATATGTGACCAGAGCAACCTAAAACGGAAAGAAATAACCCAAAGTAACTACCTCCATTGCATAGTATTATTACTCGAATATCATTCTTGTAAAAAAAAAAAAAAGATTTCAATCAAACCCTGGATTTGGTTATTATGCTGTACACATTTGTCTTTAAACCCCAACATTTGTGATATTTTCTTGATTTTAAAGTGTACTTGTTGCAGATATATCACCTGCCTTTTCTTATGCTGTGATAGTCTCTAACTGATGGCTAAGTGTCAGTTTGAATGTTGCTGGACTATTCTCTAAATGGGCTCTATGGCTCCTTTTTGTCCGTAGGCCTGATAGAAGATATTGTAGATTAAACATAAATAGACCAGGCTGTAATTTTAGCCCAAAATATTGTATCTTTGGTTTACTCAGAGCTCAAGACGGTTGCTGCCGATTCTCCTCAGTGTCAGCCTTTTTCCATAGTGAGCTAATTTGAGAATGTACAAATGAACAATGAAAATGTCGCAATATTATTATTAAATATTTTGTTTATTTAGTTTATGTTCCACAGCTGAAGAGGACACGGATCAAAACAAGATCAACTCACTGTGGAACTTTCTCACCATCCTTTATAAAAACAAGTCAAAGTATCCATTCATTAATCACTACTCATCCAGCACAAATAAACAAATGTCTTTTAAGAAGTTTCCCAAAAAATAACAATGTGTCCAGTTCATTAGGACACCTACACCACCCGATGTCACAGGAAGGCCATAAAGATCATCAAGGACAACAACCACCCGAGCCACTGCCTGTTCACCCCGCTATCATCCAGAAGGCGAGGTCAGTACAGGTGCATCAAAGCAGGGACAGAGAGACTGAAAAACAGCTTCTATCTCAAGGCCATCAGACTGTTAAACAGGAATTGATGGAAATTGATGTCAAATATATCACTAGCCACTTTAAACAATGCTACTTAATATAATGTTTACATACCCTACATTATTTGTTAATAATAATTACCTGTTAATAAGTAGGGAAAACTCTGTTGTAAGAGCCCAGTAGATGGATCCCCACCTGGGGGTGTGTGGGGAGGTAAGGCTGCTAATGATAGCTATTAGACACCTTATTATGTGCTCTGTTGGAAACGTTCCTTCATTTTCTGTGATCCGACAAGATTCTGTGTATTCTGTTCACTGTGTGCCGACCACAGTTATAATGTTTCGTAAAACGACAAAGAAGCCTTTCAGAGAAAAACAAGTAAACATGTAAAGCGCTTTTTGTGTGGTCATTGTTTTTATATTGTCATTAAACAATACTGTGTCATACATTCTTATAGATGTGTGCCTGATACCTTGAATGACTTAGGAGAGAGGCAGCCTGCCACACTAATGGATCGAGTAGACGGCCTGCTTGGGTAACGTCATCAGTAGTTGCCCATATGCTGTGTTTTTAGAGGAGTTTAAACACACAACTCCGGGCCTGTTTGAACTAAATAAATTGCATCCACAGAAGAAGAAAAAAAATCACAAAGTTTTTGTCAATTTTGCTCCTATGGTGTTGTAATCAAATGGACACCTTTATCAACCAAATCATTGATAAAGTGTGTAACTCTGTGATAAATCTGTGTAACTGCCAAAGTAATCTGTCCCATTTACACAGGTGTACGGTTGGATAGATTGAATAGAGACTAAATTAACACATCATGTCAAGTCTTAAAACCTTAGTTTGCCATTGTACCTTTTTAATTGTTACAGCAACTGTGTTTTGTATTTGTATTGCATTTATTATGGATCCCCAGTAGTTCCTGCCAAGGCAGCAGCTACTCTTCCTGGGATCTGGCAAAATTAAAACTTCTTCGGGATCGGTGTCCCTTCCACGGGACGGTTGAGCTAACGTAGGCTAATGCGATTAGCATGAGGTTGTAAGTTACAATAAATTTTCCCAGGAGATAGTCATATCTGATATTGGCAGAAAGCTTAAATTCTTGTTAATTTAACTGCACTGTCCAAATTACAGTAGCTATTACAGTGAAAGAATACCATGCTATTGTTTGAGAAGAGTTCACAATGCTGAACATGAAAACAAATTAGGCACATTTGGGCAGTCTTGATACAACATTTTGAACAGAAATACAATGGTTCATTAGATCAGCCTAAAACTTTGCACATACACTGCTGCCATGTAGTGGCTGAAATCTAATTTGCACCTGGGCTGGAATAATACATTATGGCCTTTCTCTTGCATTTCAAAGATGATGGTACAAAAAAATACAAAATAACGTTGTTTTTATTCTTCGTATTATCTTTTACCAGATCTATTGTGTTATATTCTCCTACATTCCTTTCACATTTCCACAAAATTCAAAGTGTTTCCTTTCAAATGGTACCAAGAATATGCATATCCTTGCTTCAGGGCCTGAGCTACAGGCAGTTAGATTTGGGTATGTCATTTTAAACAAAAATTGAAAAAAAGGGTTGATCCTTAATTTGAAAAACATTACAATACTTTCATTACAGAATTCACAACACACTAAGTGTGTGTCTTCAGGCCCATATTTCACTACCACATATCTACAACGCAAAATCCATGTGCACGTGTATGTATATGTCCCCAGCTAGCCATGTTTCCGTGAAACGGAGTGTGTTACAATCCCGGATATCTCTTTTGGAAAGTAACTCTTGCCCTGATTTTGTCGACTTTGTTAACTAGGGACTGTAACAAATACTCGGGAATATACTCGGGAAGCGGTGGGTGGTGTGTGCGCATCCAAAGCCTCACTAGAAGACCGTTCCGGCACCCTCTCCTCCGTGTTGTTTTGGATCTGCCTCTGGAGTCAGTTCAAATCCCCTGGGAGGTGCAGACAAAGGATTCGCTTTGGGAAAGTCGTATTCCTGGTTGTAGTACTGGTTGTGCTGGTAAGTTGACGTCTCTCTGATATCCAATAGTTCTTCCCGGTTGTATGTAATAACACTTAAGGTTTTCTGAACTAACAATGTAAGATATAATACATAAAAAAATACTGCACCGTTTCCTAAGGACTAGAAGCAAAGCTGCCATCTCTATTGGTGCCATCTTGCTAAGCATATTGTCCATGTGAAAGTTAATAATTTGGCCAAATGTACTTGGATGTGTAGTGTTTAGCGTATTGTTGCTGGCATGTCATCCCTACTTTGTTTATCTTGCCAATGAAAAAGTAATTAAAGTAGTTGGCAATATCAGTGGGTTTTGTGATAAATGAGCCATCTGATTCAATGAAATGGGGGCTTTTCCCCCCAAAATGTCATTTAAGGTGCTCCAAATCTTTTAAATATTTTTTTTAAACAAATGAGGCCTACCTACACACTCGTTAGCCTACACGAGTTAAGTAAACTGAAGGACTATAATATGGTCTTGGCAGTTCTGATGCCTTGTGACACTGGTCATTGTGCTACTGCAGGCTGGAGATTTCACAAGAGTTATCCAGGGATTTACCAAGAGCACAGACCCAGGCACTCCATGACTTTCACATGGACAATATGCTTACGTTGATAGATTACCAAGTCTTTAAGAGAAGACAACAGCTCTATAAGCATAACTAGGAAGTGGTGCCCCAACTTCCTAGTTAATTACATTTACATGATTAGTTTAATAAGGTAATATTAATTACAGAGAATTGATTTAATAAAATAGCATGTTATATATAATTGAATCCATAGTAAAGACATGCCATTTCTCTTATTCACTTTTTTAGGCCAAACTGTTGGAACTTTGGCTTTCCTGGATATAGAAACTATATTGTGACCACTGCATCCAATGGGTATGGATACAACTTTAGAACAAAGTTCTTGAGCATTAGTAAAAATGTGATCAATACATGTGGATGATCTTGTTCCTGTAGTGTTTGTAAACACCTTGGTAGGTTGATTAATAACCTGAACCAGATTACAGGCACTTTCCCCTCTTTCCACTGGGATTCTCTGCCTCTAACCCTATTACAGGGGCTGAGTCACTGGCTTACTGGGGCTCTTTCATACCGTCCCTAGGAGGGGTGCGTCACGTGAGTGAGTTGAGTCACTGATGTGATCTTCCTGCCTGGGTTGGCGCCCCCCTTGGGTTGTGCCGTGGCGGAAATCTTTGTGGGCTATACTCTGCCTTGTCTCAGGATGGTAAGTTGGTGGTTGAAGATATCCCTCTAGTGGTGTGGGGGCTGTGCTTTGGCAAAGTGGGTGGGGTTATATCCTTCCTGTTTGGCCCCGTCTGGGGGTGTCATCGGATGGGGCCACAGTGTCTCCTGACCCCTCCTGTCTCAGCCTCCAGTATTTATGCTGCAGTAGTTTATGTGTCGGGGGGCTAGGGTTAGTTTGTTATATCTGGAGTACTTCTCCTGTCCTATCCGGTGTCCTGTGTGAATTTAAATATGCTCTCTCTAATTTTCTCTTTCTTTCTCTCTCTCGGAGGACCTGAGCCCTAGGACCATGCCTCAGGACTACCTGACATGATGACTCCTTGCTGTCCCCAGTCCACCTGGCCGTGCTGCTGCTCCAGTTTCAACTGTTCTGCCTGTGATTATTATTATTTGCCCATGCTGGTCATTTATGAACATTTGAACATCTTGGCCATGTTCTGTTATAATCTCCACCTGGCACAGCCAGAAGAGGACTGGCCACCCCACATAGCCTGGTTCCTCTCTAGGTTTCTTCCTAGGTTTTGGCCTTTCTAGGGAGTTTTTGTTAGCCACCGTGCTTCTACACCTGCATTGCCTGCTGTTTGGGGTTTTAGGCTGGGTTTCTGTACAGCACTTTGAGATATCAAAGGGCTATATAAATACATTTGATTTGGTTACAGTAAGAAGCTTCCTCTTGAGCGGACAGCTTGATGAAAACCAGTCAATATTCAGGTCCTCAAGAAAGTAGACCTCTCTGTTTACATCACATACAGTGGGGCAAAAAAAGTATTTAGTCAGCCACCAATTGTGCAAGACAAAATGAGAAGAAAAAATCCAGAAAATCACATTGTAGGATTTTTTATGAATTTATATTACGAATTTAGTCAGCCACTTCTTACGAAGGAGTGGCTTCGTAAGAAGCATTTCAAGGTCCTGGAGTGGCCCAGCCAGATCTCAACCCCATAGAAAATCTTTGGAGGGAGTTGAAAGTCTGTGTTGCCCAGCAACAGCCCCAAAACATCACTGCTCTAGAGGAGATCTGCATGGAGGAATGGGCCAAAATACCAGCAACAGTGTGTGAAAACCTTGTGAAGACTTACAGAAAACATTTGACCTCTGTCATTGCCAACAAAGGGTGTATAACAAAGTATTGAGACAAACTTTTGTTATTGACCAAATACTTATTTTCCACCATAATTTGCAGATAAATTCATTAAAAATCCTACAATGTGATTTTCTGGATTTTTTCCCCTGAATTTTGTCTGTCATAGTTGAAGTGTACCTATGATGAAACTTACAGGCCTCTCTCATCTTTTTAAGTGGGAGAACTTGCACAATTGGTGGCTGACTAAATACTTTTTTGCCCCACTGTACACTATCAAGCATTTCACAAATATTAGTTAGATACTGACTGCTAGCACTTGGTGGCCTATAGCGACACCCCAAAAGAAAGGCTTTAGATGTGCCAAGTGAACCTGCAACCACAACACTTCAATAACACCTGACATAAGATCTTCTCTAAGCATTACAAGCTGAGAATATATACAGGAACACCTCCCCCATAAGCATTTCTGTCTCTTCTATAGATGTTATATCCTTGTATTTCTACTGGTGTATCATCAAATTAATTATCTAAGTGAGTCTCAGAAATGGCTAATATATGAATGTTATCTGATGTTAGCAAGTTATTGATTTCATGAATCTTATTTCTAAGGCTACATATATTAATATGGGAGGGCCGACCGGGCTTTCCTCCAGGTACGACGACAGTGGCGGACAACCATCTGGGTAGAAGATACGCCAACCTCTTCCTCCTGCTTGGGGAAGAGCGGGGGCTGGTACCCCAGGGAACATTCAAAGGGCAATAGGCCCGTGGCAGAGCAGGCAACCCACACAAGCTGCTGGCTCCACGTGGTGGGGTTGGCGGAGACCAGGCAAATGCAGAGTTGTCTCAAGGTCCTGGTTGGCTCGTTCCGACTGGCCATTGGACTGGGGGTGGAACCCAGAGGACAGGCTGGCCGACGACCCAATGAGGGTGCAGAACGCCTTCCAGAACTGGGACGAGAACTGAGGACCCCACGTCAAGGGGCAGTCCATGGATCCGGAAGACATGCTGCACCATGAGCTGGGCCGACTCCTTGGCCGAGGGTGGTTTGGGGAGAGGAATGAAGTGGGCGGCCTTGGAAAAACAATCGATCACAGTCCGGATGGCAGTGTTGCCCTCAGATGGGGGAAGACCCGTGACGAAATCCAGGGATATGTGGGATCAGGGATGGTGAGGGACAGGCAGAGGTTGCAGAAGGTCAGCCGGAGCTTGCCGAGGAGTCTTTTTCTGAGCACACACTGTGCAAGTGAGAGGTCAGGGACCATGGTGGGCCACCAAAAGCGTTGTCGCACAAATGCCATGGTCCGGCAGGTACCCGAGTGGCAGGCCAGTCAGGAGGAGTGGGTCCACTCCAGGACCGCGGAGCGGACTGCGTCAGGCACAAACATCCGTTTATCGGGGCCCCACCGGGGTTCAGCCTCCCTGACCTGTTTCCCTATACCCCAGCTGAGTGCCATTGCCTGGCATGAGGTGGGAAGGATGGTCTCGGGCTCTGGGGTAATAGCAGTGGGGCTATAACGGTGAGACAGTGCATCCGGATTGACATTCTTGGTTCCCGGCTGATTTGAGAGGGAGAAGTTGAGCCGTGTGAACAGCAGGGCCCATCTAGCTTGCCTCTAGTGGAGGCATTTGGTGGTGCGGAGATGCTTCAGATTTTTGTGGTCGGTCCATACGATGATCTGATGTTCCGTCCCTTCCAGCCAGTGCCTCCATTCCTCCAACTCCATCTTCACTGCGAGAAGTTCACAATTTCCCACATCATAGTTTTTCTCTGTAGCGTTGAGGTGATGGGAGAAGAAGGAGCAGGGATGTAGCTTCAGGTCCAGGGCAGAACGATGGGACAGAACCGCCCCCACTTCTACATCCGACGTATCGGTGAAGTGGTGTTTTAGGTTCCGGAACTTCGCAGTCAGCAGCAGGGGACCATGTGAACGGAACCTTGGGAGAAGTGAGTGCTGACGGGGGAAGACAGGGTGCTGTAACCCCGGATGAAGCGGCGATAGAAGTTGGCGAACCCCAGGAAACGTTGCAGCTGCACCCTGGACGAAGGCTGGGGCCAATCCGCCACCACTCTCACCTTCCCGGGATCCATCTGGATACTCCCAGCGGAGATGATGTACTCCAGAAAGGGGATGGTGGAGCGATGGAACTCGCACTTCTCTGCCTTTTTTGACTTTTAGCTGGTTCTCCAGGAAGCATTGAAGAACCTGTCAGATGTGGAGCACATATTCTTGTGGGGAGCGGGAGAAGACAAGGATGGCATCAATGTAGAAAAAGATGAACCGGTTCAACATGTCGCAGACAACATCATTTGCCAGAGCCTGGAACACAGCAGGGACGTTGGTGGGGCCAAATGGTATGACCGATACTCGTAGTGGCCGCTGGCCGTGTTGAAGGCGGTCTTCCACTCGTCCCCCTCTCCTAGTCATATAGTTTGTGCAGTGGAAGTGAAGTGGCCCAGGCCTTGTTGAACACCTTCCGAAGGTCCTGGTACTCCGCGGGAATGGTGGAGAGGTGCGGTGCACCCTCCGAGCCCTCAGGAAAACGTCCCGGGGCAGGTTGCGCTGATTTCAGACACTGGATGTGGCAGAACGGTCTCCAGCCCATGATGGCACCAGTAGACCAGTTGATGAGGGGATTGTGTCGCTGGAGCCAGGATAATCCAAATACCACACGAATCTGAGGAGACTTGATGAGCAGGAATTGAATAGTCTCGCTGGGATTCCCTGACACCCGTAGGTTGATGGGTGTGGTAATATGAGTGACCCAGCCTATAGAGTGCCCATCCAGCTGAGAGGGGCTGATTGGGGATGTTCAGCTCGGAAGCCAGGGTAGCGTCCAAAAAAACTCTTATTGGCCCCAGAGTCAATGAAGACCCGGATAGATTTAGACGGGCTTCCCCACAGCAGAATGGCATGAACAGGGGTGCGAGCAAGGGAAGAAGGAAAATACTCCATATGTCCCACTCATATATAGGCAGTCTACATTCCAAAGCATTCAGATACACTTAAAAAATACAATTTTATATGTACATTATTAAAAAGGCTTGCTGAGAGCTTATAAAAAAATATCATACTCGTAGAGAACATTGTTTACAATGGGTGAGTGGGATCAAATCCCGTTAACGGGATCGATTTGACAACATCCGGTGAAATGGCAGAGCGCCAAATTCAAATTAAATTATTAGAAATATTTAACTTTCATACAACCACAAGTGCAATACACCAAAATAAAGCTTAACTTCTTGTTAATTCAGCCACCGTGTCAGATTTCAAAAAGGCTTTACGGCGAAAGCAAACCATGCTATTATCTGAGGATAGCACCCCATCAAACAAACACATGACAGTCATATTTTAACAAGCCAGGTGTGACACAAAACTCAGAAATAACGATATAATTAATGCCTTACCTTTGAAGATCTTCTTTTGTTGGCACTCCAATATGTCCGATAAACATCACAAATGGTTCTTTTGTTCGATTAATTCCATTGTTATATCCCCAAAAAGTCAATTTATTTGGCGCGTTTGATTCAGAAAAACACTGGTTCCAACTCGCCCAACATGACTACAAATTATCTAATAAATTTCCTGTAATCTTGGTCCAAACATTTCAAACAACTTTCCTAATCCAACTTTAGGTATTTTAAAACGTAAATAATAGATACAATTTAAGACGGGATAAACTGTGTTCAATAGCGGATAAAAATGAAAGCGGAGCGAGCGCCAGGTCGCGCGCCCCCAAACAAGAGTCCACTTGGCTTGACTCCCAGAAAGGAAAGGGCTGCTTCTTCATTACTCAAAGGAAAAACATCAAACAATTTCCAAAGACTGTCGACATCTAGTGGAAGCCATAGGAACTGCAAGCATATTTATATTAAAACGGGCTTGCCATAGAAAACTAATTCCCTGGATGGATTGTGCTAAGGGGTTTCGCTTGCCAAATTAGTTCTGTTATGCTCACAGACATTATTCAAACATTTTTAGAAACCTGAGAGTGTTTTCTATCCAAATCTATGCATATCCTAGCTTCTGGGCCTGAGTAGCAGGCAGTTTACGTTGGGCACGCTTTTCATTCGGACATGAAAATACTGCCCCCTATCCCAGAGAGGTTTTAAAGGACAAGAGGACACAAAATTACCAAGAGTCCCGCAATACCGACAACTCTTTGTGTTGATCCTGTATTGCCGTTCCGCTGTCGATAGCCCAACTCAACCTAGTATCATAGGCATAGACTCAGCCGTCTCCGGCGACTCTCGGGGAAGGTCGGGAGGCAATGGGATCGTAGGGGATGACTCGGAGGCAAGGTTGCATCCATGGACAGGCGAGCGAAGTCAAATTTCCTCTCCCTCCGTCGTTCCCGAAGTCGCCCATCGATTAGGATGGTCAAAGCGATGAGGCAATCGAGATCCGTAGGTAACTCCCAAGCAGGAAGCTCGTCCTTGACCTCCTCCGTGACTCCGTGCAGGAACATATCGAACAGTGCTTCCTGGTTCCAAGCACTCTCCGCTGCCAACGTGCATAAATCCACTGCATAGTCTGCTACACTGCAGGAGTCCTGCCGAAGCTGGATTAGCTCCCGGGCAGCTTCTTTCCCGGAGGACAGGGCGTAAAAAACCTTCTTCACCTCTCCCACGAACCCCTCCAGACTAACGAATATGGCCGGATGCTGTTCCCATACAGAAGTAGCCCAGCCCATTGAAGCGTTACGGGGTTCCCGAGAAGGTGGAGTGGCTGATGAGATGGCGCTGTTAGCAGCTGGGTTACTGAGGGGCTTTGGTTTCACCACCCTGGTCGGCTAACCCCCAGACAACCCGCAGAATTGCTACAGCAAACTGTTCAATGCCCGGTCATGGCGTTCAGCCAACGTTTGGACCCCCTCCATAAGGCCACGAAGCAGTTTCTCCTGCCTCCCGATGGTGGCTCCTTGGGAGGAGATGGCGTCGCGCAGCTGGCCTGGGTCTACTGGGTCAGTCATGGCCAGTTTGTACTATCAGGATAAAGGTAAGACCCAGATGCAGACCGTGTCGAAGAAACAATGTTTATTACAGCAACAGGGGCAAAGATACAGGACAGCAGGCAGGGTCAGGGACAGGCAGAGTGGTCAAGCGGGCGGGCTCAGGCTCAGGACAGGCAAGGGTCAAAACCAGGAGGACGTGAAAAGAGAGACTGGGGAAAAGCAGGAGCTGATACAAAAAACTTGAGACTTTATACAAAAAACTTGAGAAACAAGACGAACTGGCAACAGACAAACAGAGAACACCGGTATAAATACACAGGGAATAATGGGGAAGACGGGTGACACCTGGAGAGGGGTGGAGACAATCACAAGGACAGGTGAAACAGATCAGTGTGTGACACTTTCCTCTTCTGGTACACAGCTTCAGGATAGTCCTTGTTGAGGAAGATATACGTTCCTCTCAAGTTCTTGGCTCTTTCCAGAACAGCTATCTTGTTCTTGAACCTCAGGAACTTGACCACTATCGGCCTGGGCCTATCACCTGGGCCAGTGGTGGGTTTTCCAGACCTGTGGGCGTGCTCCAACTCAATCTTCCTGTGGTCCATCTTCAATTTCCTCACTTTGTCTTCAGACTCCGTCCAGGTCTCATGTGGGAGATTCTGCAATTCCGTCCACAACCATGTTGTTCCGCCTTGATTGTCCCTCATTGTTATCATGGATTCACACACAGAACTGATGTCCTCTCTCATTGACTTACAGATTACTGTCATCTTTTCCGTTCTCCTGTTTCAACTCATCGTGCTGACCCTGGGAGAACTACAAACTGTTCTACAGGTCCTGGACCTCTCTGGTCAGGTCAACCATGCTTTTATTAGTAGAATCCACAAGTATTTGGACAAAAGCTATTTTCTTGTTGTTGTAACAACTGCTTGTAGGTCTCTTTTTGTTTGTTTTAAATATCCTTCACGTGTGATAGAGATACACCACTGTCCTCAACGGTACTCCCGCCAGCTTTGGTCTTTGTCATGGTAGGTAGACAGCCACAAACCCGTAATTAACACTTAGGGTAGGTGATGATTCAGGGGAACATGTTAGTCTGGAGTAGAGGTCGACCGATTAATCGGAATTGCTGATTCATTTCAAGTTTTCATAACAATCGGAAATCTGTATTTTTGGGCGCCGACTTCTTTATTTATTTATTTTCATTTATTTATTATTATATATTTGTTATACCTTTATTTAACTAGGCAAGTCAGTTAAGAACACATTCTTATTTTCAAAGACGGCCTAGGATCGTTGGGTTAACTGCCTTATTCAGGGGCAGAACGACATATTTTCACCTAGTCAGCTCGGGGGATCTAATCTTGCAACCTTACAGTTAACTAGTCCAACGCTATAACCACCTGCCTCTCGTTGCACTCCACAAGGAGACTGCCTGTTACGCGAATGCAGTAGAAGCCAAGGTAAGTTGCTAGCTAGCATTAAACTTATCTTATAAAAAACAATCAATCAATCATAATCACTAGTTATGTACACATGGTTGATGATATTACTAGTTTATCTAGCGTGTCCTGCGTTGCATATAATCGATGCAACGCTGGGGGATGATTTAACAAAAGCGTATTTGCAAAAAAAGCACAATCATTGGACGACTGTACCTAACCATAAACATCAATGCCTTTCTTAAAATCAATACACAGAAGTATATATTTTTAAACTTGTATATTTACCTAAAAGAAATCCAGGTTAGCAGGCAATGTTAACCAGATGAAATTGTGTCACTTCTCTTGCATTCATTGCACGCAGAGTCAGGGTATATGCAACATTTTGGGAAGCCTGGCTCATTGCGAACTAGTTTGCCAAAATTTTACGTAATTATGACATAACATTGAAGGTTGTGCAATGTAACAATAATATTTAGACTTATGGATGCCACCCGTTAGATAAAAAACGGAACGGTTCCGTATTTCACTGAAATAATAAACGTTTTGTTTTCAAAATGATAGTTTCCGGATTCCATATTAATGACCAAAGGCTCGTATTTCTGTGTGTTATTATGTTATAATTAAGTCTATGATTTGATAGAGCAGTCTGACTGAGCAATGGTAGGCAGCAGCAGGTTCGTAAGCATTCATTCAAACAGCACTTTCGTGCATTCTGCCAGCAGCTCTTCACAAGCACAGCGCTGTTTATGACTTCAAGCCTATCAGCCTAATGGCTGGTGTAACCAATGTGAAATGGCTAGCTAGTTAGCGGGGTGCGCGCTAATAGCGTTTCAAACACCACTCGCTCTGAGACTTGGAGTGGTTGTTCCCCTTGCTCTGCAAGGGCCGCGGCTTTTGTGGAGCGATGAGTAACGCTGCTTTGAGTGTGGCTGTTGTCGATGTGTTCCTGGTTCAAGCCCAGGTAGGGGCGAGAACAAGAAGGGACGGAAGCTATACTGTTACACTGGAAATACTATAGTGCCTATAAGAACATCCACTAGTCAAAGGTATATGAAATACAAATGGTATAGAGATAAATAGTCCTATAAATACTATATTAACTACAACCTAAAATCTCTTACCTTGGAATATTGAGGTCTCATGTTAAAAGGAACCACTAACTTTCATATGTTCTCATGTTCTGTGCAAGGAACTCAAACGTTAGCTTTTTTACATGGCACATATTGCACTTTTAATTCTCCAACACTTTGTTTTTGCATTATTTAAACCAAATTGAACATGCTTCATTATTTATTTGAGGCTAAATAGATTTTTATTGATCTATTATATTAAGTTAAAATAAGTGTTCATTTAGTATTGTTGTAATTGTCATTATTACAAATACATTTTTTTTTAAATCGGCCGATTAATCGGTATCGTTTTTTTTTTTTGGGGGGGGGGGGGGGGGGGGGGTCCTCCAATAATCGGTATCGGTGTTAAAAAATCATAATCGGTCAACCTCTAGTTTGGAGCCCTGTAATAGTAATGAGTGGAGGCAGGTAGCCTAGTGGTTAGTGTTGGGCCAGTAACCAAATGGTTGCAAGATCGAATTCCTGAGCTGACAAGGTAAAAATCTGTTGTTCTGCCCCTGAACAAGGCAGTTAACCCACTGTTCCTAGGCCATCATTGTAAATAAGAATTTGTTCTTAACCGACTTGCCTAGTTATATAAAGGTTAAATTAACAACAACAAAAAAACACAACAAAAAACACTTAGGGTAGGTGATGATTCAGGGGAACATGTTAGTCTGGAGCCCTGTAAAAGTAATGAACACTTAGGATAGGTGTTGATTTAGGGGAACACACATGACAGTTACTAATTTGCAACATATATCTGAAGGCGTTAGCTTGTCGTTTATAATGTATAATAATTAAGCAGACAGACAGAGAGAGAACACTAAGAAGCACAGAGTAGAGAGAAGAAGAAGATGCTGAGACAGACAGCGCCACAGGGAGACAAACCAAATGGCTAGAGCAGAGACACGGTTATAGAGGAGAGTTTCCATTTGAGTCATTTAAAAGATTAGGTTTAAGTGCCATGCTCAAGGGCATACTGGCAGATTCTAGTCAGCTCGGGGATACAAACCAGAAAACTTTTGGTTACTGGCCCAACACTGTTAACCACTAAGCTACCTGTTGCCCTAAACAGTGTTGGTTTTGTGTTTTTACATATTGCGTTTGTTTTAAACATGAGCTGGTTAAAAAAGAGGATGAGTAAGATGTATTGCCTTTCACTGGTACAGTGAAGTGGGCAGGTGTGGATAAAATGCCTGGGCCGAATTCTCGTCCCAGTCTGCCCCTACTTCCATAGCAGCCGACTCCAGCAAAAATAACATTCTCGTGTCCTGCTGGCGACTAGGGGGAAGAAGCATGCTTTATGAGAGTAGCATAGCGCGCGGAGACCTATCCTCTCTTCCTGCTAGGTTAGCACTGAAGGAAGGATTCCCGTTTATATAAGGCGATAAAAAGTCATGCCGAAGACCATGACCTCTCTCCAGCGATTAGTTTCTTTCTGCCTTGTCAATGCAGTCGGTGTAGAGTAGCCTACGATGTGAACTTGATAGTGATGCGCAGCCAACAACAACCAAAAAGATGAAATGCTTCTCCCGGTACCTACCTTACCTCTTCAGACCCTCGAGCACCATCCTCTCCTCCAGCTGTCACACCGAAGGTAGGCTACGGACCTGTCATGTTATGTTATAGCATGTGCGCGCTCTTTTCTGTGGGTACTGGGAAACCAGAAGCAGGTTAGGTCAGTTCGGGAACCATCGCACTTGTATTTATAGAGAAGAGGCTGGGGGTTGACTGGGACGAACAGAGCATAACACCCTGCTCTCTGCCGTTTCTTTTTCTAGGCAAACAGCCATAGTCAGATTGAAATTTCAAACCGTGTGAAGTCGGGAGTTCCGCTGTGGAATTGGCTAGGTTTCATCTGTAGGCCTATGTTTACATGTTTTATTTTTTATTTCACATTTATTTAACCAGGTAGGCTAGTTGAGAACAAGTTCTCATTTACAACTGCGACCTGGTCAAGATAAAGCAAAGCAGTGTGACACAGAGTTACACATGGAGTAAACAATAAACAAGCCAATAACACAATAAACAAGTCAATGGCACAGTAGAATAAAATAAAGTATATATACAGTGTGTGCAAAAGGCATGAGGAGGTAGGCAATAAATAGGCCATAGGAGCGAATAATTACAATTTAACAGATTAACACTTGAGTGATAAATGAGCAGATGATGATGTGCAAGTAGAGATATTGGTGTGCAAAAGAGCAGGAAAGTAAATAAAATAAAAACAGTATGGGAATGAGGTAGGTAGATTGGGTGGGCTATTTACAGACGGACTGTGTACAGCTGCTGCGATCGGTTAGCTGCTCAGATAGTTGATGTTTAAAGTTGGTGAGGTAAATACAAGTCTCCAACTTCAGCGATTTTTGCAATTCGTTCCAGTCACTGGCAGCAGAGAACTGGAAGGAAAGGCAGCCAAATGAGATGTTGGCTTTGGGGATGATCAGTGAGATATACCTGCTGGAACGTGTGCTAACATAATTAATGTATCTGCAGCAGCTTGTGTAAGGTGTATGAACTTTCAAGACAGGACATAGAACATTTCTCCCTCAGCCAAAGCTGAACAGAGTAGCAACTCTACTATGGTGGCAATAAACTGCCTGCAACACTGGATGCTGTTAAAAACCTGTTGAGTGTAGGGGGCAGTATTTTTATTTTTGGATGAAAAACGTACCCAAATTTAACGGCCTATTTCTCAGGCCCAGAATCTAGAATATGCCTATAATTGTCAGATTAGGATAGAAAACACTCTAAAGTTTCCAAAACTGTAAAAATATTGTTTTGTGAGTATAACAGAACTGATATTGCAGGTGAAAACCTGAGGAAAAATCAACCAGGAAGTGGCCTCTATTTTGAAAGCTCCATGTTCCATTGCCTGCCTTCGCTCCATTTAAAGGGGTATCAACCAAATTCCTTTTCCTATGGCTTCCCCATGTTGTGAACAGTCTTTAGACATAGTTTCAGGCTTTTATTTTGAAAAATTAGCGAGAAAGATCACATCGCGTCAGTGTATAGCTGGGTGTCCCCAGAGTTTTGCTTGCGCAACAGTTTGGAGCAGCCATTGTGTCTCTCTCTGCTATTGACAAAGCTAAAGTCCCGGTTGATATATTATCGATTATATATTGAAAACACAACTTGAGGATTGATGATAAAAAACATTTGACATGTTTCTGTGAACATTACGGATACTATTTGGAATTTTCGTCTGCGATGTCGTGACCGCTCGAGCCTGTGGATTTCTGAACATAACGCGCCATAAATGTGGAGGTATTTTGGATATAAAAATCATCTTTATGGAACAAAAGGATCATTTATTGTGTAACTGGGAGTCTCGTGAGTGCAAACATCCGAAGATCATCAAAGGTAAGCGATTTAATTTATTGCTTTTCTGACTTTCGTGACCAATCTACTTGACCAATCTAATCTACTTAGGCTAGAGAGATGTTCTTACATAAACGCTTTCGCCAAAAAGCTTTATTGAAATCTGACAAGCCAGGTGGGATTAACAACAAGCTAAGATGTGTTTTGCTATATTGCACTTGTGATTTCATGAAAATGTAATATTTTTAGTCATTTAAATTTGAATTTGGCGTGCAATCCAGCTGATGTTGACGTAAATGATCCCGCTAACGAGATGGGTGCATCAAGAAGTTAAAAAAGATATTGCAACACTGGATGCTGTTAAAAAAGACGAGAGACAAGCATGTGCCATTTCCTTAGTCCAACATGGTGGTCAAGGACAGGTCATCTGACCATGACAACCAAAACAACGTTAATAAGTAAGACTTCATAAGAGTCAATTCATTAGGCAACAATACACTGACTATACCAAACATTAGAAACACCTTCCTAATATTGAGTTGAACAGCCTCAATTCATCTGGACATGGACTCTACAATGTGTCAAAAGTGTTCCACAGGTATGCTGGCCCATGTTGACTCCAATGCTTCCCACAGTTGTGTCAGGTTGGCTGGATTTCCTTTGGGTGGTGGTGGACCAGGGATTCCCGAGTGGCACAGCGGTCTAAGACATTTCAACTCAGTGCTAGAGGTGTCACTACCGACCCTGGTTCGGTTCCAGGCTGTATCACAATCGACCGTGATTTGGAGTCCCATAGTGCAGCACACAATTGGCCCAGCATTGTCCGGGTTTGGGTTTGGCCGGGGCAGGCCGTCATTGTAAATAAGAATTTGTCCTTAACTGACTTGCCTAGGTAAATAAAGGTTAAATAATAAAAATACACACAGGAAACTTTTGAGAGTGAAAAACCCAGCAGCGTTGCAGTTCTTGACACAAACTGGTGCGTTTGGCACCTACTACCATACCCGGTTCAAAGGCACTTAAATCTTTTGTCTTGCCCATTCACCCTCTGAATGGCACATATACACAATCCATGTCTCAATTGTTTCAATGCTTAAAAATCATTATTTAACCTGTCTCCTCCCCTTTATCTACACTGATTGAAGTGGCATCAATAAGGGATCATAGCTTTCACCTGGATTCACCTGGTCAGTCTATTCATCAGTCTGTGTCATGGAAAGAACAGCTGCCCTTAATGTTTAGTATACTCAGTATATATGGTAATACAAGGTTCCTGGTTTTACTTGAAACTATTGAAATATTGACGTGATGTTTAGGTTTGACATAAGGCCACCTCACTAGGCCTACGTCATCTCACTAAACTTATGCCACCTCACTAGGCCTACGTCACCTCACTAAACTTATGCCACCTCACTAGGCCTACGTCACCTCACTAAACTTATGCCACCTCACTAGGCCTACGTCATCTCACTAAACTTATGCCACCTCACTAGGCCTACGTCACCTCACTAAACTTATGCCACCTCACTAGGCCTACGTCATCTCACTAAACTTATGCCACCTCACTCTGCCTATGTCAAAACTAGCCTACTGTAAATCATATTTTGTAATTATATAATTGTTGTCATTTGTTTATTGAAATATGTCTCATTAACATGTATCCATGTTTGTTATATATTAAAATTGTCTGATTTTTGAATTCTACATTATTACAGCTATTGAATAATACAGCGTGTGGCTCATCCATCTGGTGAGAGTTGCCAGCTATATGTAGTGTGGCCTGCTCTGCTCTGGCTGCATAGGGACAGGACATGAGGGCCTGCCAGGAGACCAAAGGCCTCCTGCGGGGGCTGGGATAAAATGTAAAAAAGTAGGACAAAACACATCACGACAAAAGAGACACCAAAACACTACATAAGGAGAGACCTAAGACAACAACACAGCATGTTAGCAACACAACATGACATCAACAAAGTAGCAACACAACATGGTAGCAGCACAACATGGTAGCAGCACAAACATGGTACAAAAATGATTGGGCACAGACAACAGCACAAAGGGCAAAAAGGTAGAGACAACAATACATCACGCGAAGCAGCCACAACTGTCAGTAAGAGTGTTTACAAGCAGAAACTCAAATCAAATCAAATGTTATTGGTCACATACACATGGTTAGCAGATGTTATTGCGAGTGTAGCAAAATGCTTGTGCTTCTAGTTCTGACAGTGCAGCATTATTTAACAAGTAATCTAACAATTCCACAACAACGACCTGATACACACACATCTAACAATTCCACAACAACTACCTGATACACACACATCTAACAATTCCACAACAACTACCTGATACACACACATCTAAGTGAAGGACTGGAATATGAATATATAAACTGGAAGTACCTGTCACTCGCTCCGTTGAGAAGTGGTCACCAGAATCAGAGATTATGTTACAGGACTGCTTTGCTAGCGCTGATTGGAATATGTTTCTAGACTCTGCCGATAACATTGACAAGCTAGCCACCTCAGTCACCGGCTTCATTAGAAAATGTATCGGCCACGTTGAGGGTTTTCTGCTTCCCGAATCAAAAGCCCTGCATTAACATTGAGGTTGACACTGAACTAAAGGACAGGGTTTACCGTACACAGAGCTATTGTAGACAACCCTGAGGCTATGTCTGAGGACAGGAATAAGTACAAGGAGTCCCGCTACGACCTCAGCAGTCATCAAACGAGCAAAAGGGCAACATAGGAACAAGGTGGAATCGTATAACACAGGCTCCATCGCCCGCCGCATGTGGCAGGGGCTCCAGTCCATTACGGATGACAAAGAAAGACCCAGCCATGATCTGCCCAACTATTCCATTTCAATTTTATTAGCATGGGAAACATATGTTTACATTGCCAAAACAAGTGAAATAGATAAACAAAAGTGATTTTAAATAGTTAATAAACAAAAGGTCAAATAAATAAACATAAATATAGGTTCTATTTACAATGGTGTTTGTTCTTCACTGGTTGCCCTTTTCTTGTGGCAACAGGTCACAAATCTTGCTGCTATGATTGCACACTGTGGTATTTCAGCCAATAGATATGGGAGTTTATCAAACATTAGATTTTTTTGTGGATCTGTGTAATCTGAGGGAAATATGTGTCTCTATGGTCATACATTTGGCAGGAGGTTACGAAGTGCAGCTCAGTTTCCACCTCATTTTGTGGGCAGTGTGCACATAGCCTGTCTTCTCTTGAGAGCCAGGTCTGACTTCGGCAACCTTTATCAATGGCAAGGCTATGCTCACTGAGTCTGTACATAGTCAAAGATTTCCTTAAGTTTGGGTCAGTCACAGTGGTCAGGTATTCTGCCATGATTTCTCATGATTTGGTTATTTCTAATTGTGTTGCTGTCCTTGGGCTCTATGGGGTCTATTTGTTTTTGTTTCCTGAGCCCCAGGACCAGCTTGCTTAGGGGACTCTTCTCCAGGTTAATTTCTCTGAAGGTGATGGCTTTGTTATGGAGGGTTTGGGAATCACTTCCTTTTAGGTGGTTGTAGAATTTAACAGCTTTTTTCTGGATTTGGATAATTAGCGGGTATCGGCCTAATTCTGCTCTGCATGCCTTATTTGGTGTTTCACATTGTACACAGAGGATATTTTGGCAGAATTCTGCACGCAGAGTCTCAATTTGGTGTTGTCACGGATCCCTCTGGAACTTTCATCACGCACACCTGTCCCCTATTCCCACTGATTAGTTATTGTATAAGTGTGTCCTTTGTTCACCATGGTGCTGTCCATTATTGTTACAATATCTGTTGGTGCGTGTGAGGACCTGTGTGTTTTGGCTTTCATGCCATTGTGGATTACACGTATGATTACAGGTCTCGAACCGTGTGTTAATCATTGTGTGTTAATCATTGTGTGCGTGTTTTAATTATTCGAGGTACTCCTCACTCTTTTGTTTGGGTTTCAACCCTGTGTTTTTTGTATAGTGTTTGTTTGGTCTTCATCCCCGTGCCTTTTACACAGCACGCCGTAAATTGGGTACAATAAAAAAAAACTATTACGCATTCCTGCCCCTGTCTCCCGAATCATTGTTACCAACGTGACTGTTTGTCCCATTTGTGAATTCTTGGTTGGTGAGCGGACCCCAGACCTCATAACCATCACAGGCAATGGGTTCTGTAACTGATTCAAGTATTTTTTAGCAAGATCGTAATTGGAATGTCAAATGTTATATTCACTTTGATGGCATAGAAGGCCCTTTTGGCCTTGTCTTTCTTTTAGGATACAATCAACCCCACAGGCCTTTTTGGGTTGGAGGGTTTGTATTTTGTCTGGTGGTTCATTCAATGTAATTGGAGAATCCAGTGGGTTCTTGCAGTCTTTTAATAGTTGGTCCTAAAATGTGTATTTGATCATGTATATGTTTTTGCTGCTTGTTCTTTGTTATAGAGCCAAAAAGATTGGAGAAGTGGTTTATCCATACATCTCCGTTTTGGATAGATAACTGTCACGAACCGGCTCCAAGCCCGTAACAAAAAGGGAGACAATGTGGAGATAAGGAATAACAAAATATATTTATTAACTAAGGTAACCTATACACTATTGTTTATTTGTATGTCTGCGTGGAGAGTCTCCCAATGAATGTGGAAGAGGTCTATTTATCCTGGGACACACCCGGGCCCAGGTGTTTCCCATGTTGCTGATGACCCTCCCGGCTCCGCCCACCGGCATCCTAATAAGGAAACAAGAGCAAAGAGAATACGGCAGACAGATTGGGAGGGTCGTCACATAACTCTTTGTGTTGTTGTTTGTTTAGTGTTTTCCAATTTTTCCAGAAGTGGTTAGAGTCTATGGATTCTTCAATTACGTTGAGTTGATTTCTTGATTCCGTAGTGTATTTCTGTATTGTTTCACCATTGTGAAGGCGTAGACTCAGGTTTTCTGGGTCTCTATGTTTTTGGTTGGATAGGTTTCTCAATTTCGTATTTGCATTCTCCATCAAACCATTTGTCATTGTTGTTACTTTTCTGAGGTTGTCTGCTTGACATTTTCTAGATTTGATAGTGAAGCTGAGAGGTCAAATATACTGTTTAGGTTTTCTACTGCTAAGTAGAAAATTACATGAAACATTTTGTCCAGGAAATTGTCTACCAGACAAACTCAATACATTTTATGCACACTTTGACAACAACAACATCGTGCCATCAGCGATCCAGAAGAATTGGGTGACCTCGCTCTCCGAGGTTGACTTGAGCAAGGTCATTTTAATTTTTAATTTTTTTGTAATTTATTTTTTAATTTTTTACCCCTTTTTCTCCCCAATTTCGTGGTATCCAATTGTTGTAGTAGCTACTATCTTGTCTCATTGCTACAACTCCCGTACGGGCTCGGGAGAGACGAAGGCTGAATGTCATGCGTCCTCCGATACACAACCCAACCAGCCGTACTGCTTCTTAACACAGCGTGCATCCAACCCGGAAGCCAGCCGCACCAATGTGTCGGAGGCTACACCGTGCACCTGGCAACCTTGGCTAGCGCGCACTGCGCCCGGCCCGCCACAGGAGTCGCTGGTGCGCGATGAGACAAGGAGATCCCTACCGACCAATCCCTCCCTAACCCGGACGACGCTCGGCCAATTGTGCGTCGCCCCACGGACCTCCCGGTCGCGGCCGGTTACGACAGAGCCTGGGCGCGAACCCAGGGACTCTGATGGCACAGCTGGCGCTGCAGTACAGCGCCCTTAACCACTGCGCCACCCGGGAGGCTTGAGCAAGGTCATTAATCAGGTCAACACCCGCAAGGCCGCGGGGCCCAACGATATTCCAGGGTGCGTTCTCAGAGCATGCGCAGAACAGCTGGCAGGCATATTCACAGTAATTTTCAACCTCTCCTTGTCCCAGTTTGTAATCTCCACATGTTTTAAGATGACCACCATCATTCCTGTCCTCAAGAACTCTTAAGTATTCATGCCACATTGACTACCAACCTGTAGCACTCACATCTGTAATCATGAAGTGCTTTGAGATAGGGATGCACGATATATCGGTAAGCATATCGGAATCTGCCCATATTCGCTGAAAATGCCAACATTGGCATCGGCTCTATGTCTAGTTTAACACTGATGTGCAAAACCGATGTCGAAGCTGACGTGCATACCTGTATAATGTAGGTAGATGACGTGCATACCTGTATAATGTAGGTAGATGACGTGCATACCTGTATAATGTAGGTAGATGACGTGCATACCTGTATAATGTAGGTAGATGACGACATTACTTCCGGCGCCGACAGAGATGGCCGCCTCGCTTCGCGTTCCTAGGAAACTATGCAGTGTTTTGTTTTTTTACGTGTTATTTCTTACATTAGTACCCCAGGTCATCTTAGGTTTCATTACATACAGTCGAGAAGAACTACTGAATATAAGATCAGCGTCAACTCACCATCAGTACGACCAAGAATATGTTTTTCGCGACGCGGATCCTGTGTTCTGCCTTTCACCCAGGACAACGGAATGGATCCCATGCAGCGACCCAAAAAAAACGACTCCGAAAAAGAGGGAAACGAGGCGGTCTTCTGGTCAGACTCCGGAGACGGGCACATCGTGCACCACTCCCTAGCATCCTTCTCGCCAATGTCCAGTCTCTTGACAACAAGGTTGATGAAATCCGAGCAAGGGTAGCATTCCAGAGGGACATCAGAGACTGTAACGTTCTTTGCTTCACGGAAACATGGCTCACTCGAGAGACGCTATCGGGGGCGGTGCAGCCAGCGGGTTTCTCCATGCATCGCGCCGACAGAAACAAACATCTTTCTGGTAAGAAGAGGGGCGGGGGCGTATGCCTTATGGCTAACGAGACATGGTGTGATGAAAGAAACATACAGGAACTCAAATCCTTCTGTTCACCTGATTTAGAATTCCTCACAATCAAATGTAGACCGCATTATCTACCAAGAGAATTCTCTTTGATTATAATCACAGCCGTATATATCCCCCCCCCCCAAGCAGACACATCGATGGCTCTGAACAAACTTTATTTGACTCTTTGCAAACTGGAATCCATTAATCCGGAGGCTGCATTCATTGTTGCTGGGGATTTTAACAAGGCTAATCTGAAAACAAGACTCCCTAAATTTTATCAGCATATCGATTGCGCAACCAGGGGTGGAAAAACCTTGGATCATTGTTACTCTAACTTCCGCGACGCATATAAGGCCCTGCCCCGCCCTCCTTTCGGAAAAGCTGACCACGACTCCATTTTGTTGATCCCTGCCTACAGACAGAAACTAAAACAAGAGGCTCCCACGCTGAGGTCTGTCCACCGCTGGTCCGACCAAGCTGACTCCACACTCCAAGACTGCTTCCATCACGTGGACTGGGACATGTTTCGTATTGCATCAGATAACAATATTGACGAATACGCTGATTCGGTGTGCGAGTTCATTAGAACGTGCGTTGAAGATGTCGTTCCCATAGCAACGATTAAAACATTCCCTAACCAGAAACCGTGGATTGATGGCAGCATTCGCTTGAAACTGAAAGCGCGAACCACTGCTTTTAATCAGGGCAAGGTGACTGGTAACATGACCGAATACAAACAGTGCAGCTATTCCCTCCGCAAGGCTATCAAACAAGCTAAGCGTCAGTACAGAGACAAAGTAGAATCTCAATTCAACGGCTCAGACACAAGAGGCATGTGGCAGGGTCTACAGTCAATCACGGACTACAAGAAGAAATCCAGCCCAGTCACGGACCAGGATGTCCTGCACCCAGGCAGACTAAATAACTTTTTGGCCCGCTTTGAGGACAATACAGTGCCACTGACACGGCCTGCAGCGAAAACATGCGGACTCTCCTTCACTGCAGCCGAGGTGAGTAAGACATTTAAACGTGTTAACCCTCGCAAGGCTGCAGGCCCAGACGGCATCCCCAGCCGCGCCCTCAGAGCATGCGCAGACCAGCTGGCCGGTGTGTTTACGGACATATTCAATCAATCCCTATACCAGTCTGCTGTTCCCACATGCTTCAAGAGGGCCACCATTGTTCCTGTTCCCAAGCAAGCTAAGGTAACTGAGCTAAACGACTACCGCCCCGTAGCACTCACTTCCGTCATCATGAAGTGCTTTGAGAGACTAGTCAAGGACCATATCACCTCCACCCTACCCGACACCCTAGACCCACTCCAATTTGCTTACCGCCCAAATAGGTCCACAGACGATGCAATCTCAACCACACTGCACACTGCCCTAACCCATCTGGACAAGAGGAATACCTATGTGAGAATGCTGTTCATCGACTACAGCTCGGCATTCAACACCATAGTACCCTCCAAGCTCATCATCAAGCTCGAGACCCTGGGTCTCGACCCCGCCCTGTGCAACTGGGTACTGGACCTGTGCAACTGGGTACCGCCCCCAGGTGGTGAGGGTAGGCAACAACATCTCCACCCCGCTGATCCTCAACACTTGGGCTCCACAAGGGTGCGTTCTGAGCCCTCTCCTGTACTCCCTGTTCACCCACGACTGCGTGGCCACGCACGCCTCCAACTCAATCATCAAGTTTGTGGACGACACAACAGTGGTAGGCTTGATTACCAACAACGACGAGACGGCCTACAGGGAGGAGGTGAGGGCCCTCGGAGTGTGGTGTCAGGAAAATAACCTCACACTCAACGTCAACAAAACTAAGGAGATGATTGTGGACTTCAGGAAACAGCAGAGGGAACACCCCCCTATCCACATCGATGGAACAGTAGTGGAGAGGGTAGCAAGTTTTAAGTTCCTCGGCATACACATCACTGACAAACTGAATTGGTCCACTCACACAGACAGCATCGTGAAGAAGGCGCAGCAGCGCCTCTTCAACCTCAGGAGGCTGAAGAAATTCGGTTTGTCACCAAAAGCACTCACAAACTTCTACAGATGCACAATCGAGAGCATCCTGGCGGGCTGTATCACCGCCTGGTACGGCAACTGCTCCGCCCACAACCGTAAGGCTCTCCAGAGGGTAGTGAGGTCTGCACAACGCATCACCGGGGGCAAACTACCTGCCCCCCAGGACACCTACACCACCCGATGTTACAGGAAGGCCATAAAGATCATCAAGGACATCAACCACCCGAGCCACTGCCTGTTCACCCCGCTATCATCCAGAAGGCGAGGTCAGTACAGGTGCATCAAAGCTGGGACCGAGAGACTGAAAAACAGCTTCTATCTCAAGGCCATCAGACTGTTAAACAGCCACCACTAACATTGAGTGGCTGCTGCCAACACACTGACACTGACACTGACTCAACTCCAGCCACTTTAATAATGGGAATTGATGGGAAATGATGTAAATATATCACTAGCCACTTTAAACAATGCTACCTTATATAATGTTACTTACCCTACATTATTCATCTCATATGCATACGTATATACTGTACTCTATATCATCGACTGCATCCTTATGTAATACATGTATCACTAGCCACTTTAACTATGCCACTTTGTTTACATACTCACCTCATGTATATACTGTACTCGATACCATCTACTGTATCCTGCCTATGCTGCTCTGTACCATCACTCATTCATATATCCTTATGTACATATTCTTTATCCCCTTACACTGTGTATAAGACAGTAGTTTTGGAATTGTTAGTTAGATTACTTGTTGGTTATTACTGCATTGTCGGAACTAGAAGCACAAGCATTTCGCTACACTCGCATTAACATCTGCTAACCATGTGTATGTGACAAATAAAATTTGATTTGATTTGATTTGATTTACCTATATAACGCAGGTAGATGACGTGCATACCTGTATAATGTAGGTAGATGAGGTGCATACCTATATAATGTAGGTAGATGAGGTGCATACCTATATAACGTAGGTAGATGACGTGCATACCTATATAATGTAGGTAGATGAGGTGCATACCTATATAATGTAGGTAGATGACGTGCATACCTATATAATGTAGGTAGTTGACGTGCATACCTGTATAATGTAGGTAGGTGATGTAATGACGGCACGAAAAATACAGCACTACACGTGCAACACAGCATTCCTAAAATGTCTGCTGTGTGGAACAATTTTGAAGTTTCAATGGAAGATAACATACAGTTTGTGCAGCTGTGATTTCCAGAGGAGGGGAGAAAGTGAAATCTTTCGGTACCACAAACCTAATGGCTCATTTGAAAGTGCAACAGCCCTAGACGTTCAGTGACTACTTAGAACAAAAGCAGAAAAAAACTAAGCGCTACACTTCCAACAACTTAACAAGTTCAAGTCGATCAGTCATTTGAAAGTGCAACAGCCCTAGACGTTCAGTGACTACTTAGAACAAAAGCAGAAAAAAACTAAGCGCTACACTTCCAACAACTAAACAAGTTCAAGTCGATCAGTCATTTGAAAGTGCAACAGCCCTAGACGTTCAGTGACTACTTAGAACAAAAGCAGAAAAAAACTAAGCGCTACACTTCCAACAACTTAACAAGTTCAAGTCGAGCAGTCATTTGAAAGTGTAAGAACATTTCAGCGAGACAACTCAAAGGCGAAATCTATTAACGCCAAGATAATGGAATTCATTGCCCTTGACAATCAACAGTGACAATCAACCGTTCTCTGTCGTGGATGATGTTGGCTGTTGCTGACTGGTCGAGCACCTCGAGCCCCGTTACACACTACCAAGTATTCACTATTCACTACCGGAGTTACACAGTATTGTTGAAACACACATCCATGAGCAACTTGCTATGGGCGTCACTGCTATTAACTTCACAAGTGACATTTGGTCCAGCGACATCAGCCCCATGAGCATGTTGAGTCTGACAGCACTGTGGGTCGCTGAGGATTTTGTACTGAGGAAAGCCGTATTGCTCAAGAATGTGCTGGTTCACATACCGCTGCTGCCATTTTAATGGCATTTGAGAATATGTTTGAAACTAGGAAAATCCCCAAGAACAAAGTGCACGTTGTGCTATGTGATAATGCACGTAACATAACAAAAGCTTTGGAAGAATGCGGAGTTGCCAGTTTGCCATGCATGGCACGCAAGCTGCAACTGGCTGTGAACGAAGGTGTTTTGGCCCAACGCAGCATATCTGACAGACACAGTCGTGGTGTCATTACATCACCTACAGGTAGGAAGACAGTGGGTCATTTTAACCGCTCACAGCTCGCATACAGCCTGCAAGCAATACAGGAGCAGCTTGGAATGAAAAGGAAAAGGCTTAAGCAAGATGTTTCCACCAGATGGAACAGTACTTTTTACATGATGGAGAGCATGCTGGAACAAAAACAAGTGCTTGGCGTGTACGCAGCCGACTATGAGTTACCTGCAACAATCAGTACAAACCAGTGGACTCTCATTGAAATCATGAACACACTCCTAGCTCCATTCGAACAACTGACTCAAGAAATAAACTCAACAACTGTGTCTGCAGCAGACGTGATACCCTCTGTCATGGCATTGAAACGCCTGCTCAACAAAACTGCCCACACAGACCATGAGGTTAAAACTTACAAAGTACTCTACTAGAGTCTGTGAACAAGCGATTCGGTGTCATTTTCTCTGAGCCTCTTTACTGTGTCGCCACCATGCTCGATGCTAGGTACAAGGACCGCTACTTCTTTAACAGGCATTCTCTCTGAGCCTCTTTACTGTGTCTCCACCATGCTCGATGCTAGGTACAAGGACCGCTACTTCTTTAACAGGCATTCTCTCTGAGCCTCTTTACTGTGTCTCCACCATGCTCGATGCTAGGTACAAGGACCGCTACTTCTTTAACAGGCATTTTCTCTGAGCCTCTTTACTGTGTCGCCACCATGCTCGATGCTAGGTACAAGGACCGCTACTTCTTTAACAGGCATTCTCTCTGAGCCTCTTTACTGTGTCTCCACCATGCTCGATGCTAGGTACAAGGACCGCTACTTCTTTAACAGGCATTCTCTCTGAGCCTCTTTACTGTGTCACCACCCTGCTCCATGCTAGGTACAAGGACCGCTACTTCTTTAACAGGCATTTTCTCTGAGCCTCTTTACTGTGTCGCCACCATGCTCGATGCTAGGTACAAGGACCGCTACTTCTTTAACAGGCATTCTCTCTGAGCCTCTTTACTGTGTCTCCACCATGCTCGATGCTAGGTACAAGGACCGCTACTTCTTTAACAGGCATTCTCTCTGAGCCTCTTTACTGTGTCACCACCCTGCTCCATGCTAGGTACAAGGACCGCTACTTCTTTAACAGGCATTTTCTCTGAGCCTCTTTACTGTGTCGCCACCATGCTAGATGATTGGTACAAGGAAAATGCTACTTTGATGCAGACAAGAAACAGGGGTTACGTGAAAGGTTACAGACACAGCTAAACAAGATTAAAACGGACACAGTGACATTGCGCACCGAGGAAGAGAGGCCACGAACAGACAGAGCTGAAACTTCACTGCTTGATATGTATGATGAAATCCTGGCTGAGAAAGAAACGACTGAACAAATGAACGAAACAGCAAGTAAGTGAAAGAAATTGGTTTTGATTATGCTTTACTGGTAATGGGGACTTACATAAATGCCAACAAAATAACTTTTTGGTCAGTGTGTGTTTGTGTGTGTTTCAACTATTTAACTGTACTAGAATGCTTAAAAGGCCCGCTAAAATGTGTAATATTGGTTATCGGGATCAGGTATTTAAATGTGTTTTTATATTTTTTATTATTGTTATTTTTACCCCTTTGTCTCCCCAATTTCGTGCTATCCAATTGGTAGTTACAGTCATGTCCCATCGCTGCAACTCCCGTACGGACTCGGGAGAGGCGAAGATTGAGAGCCGTTCGTCCTCCAAAACACAACCCAGCCAAGCCGCACTGCTTCTTGACACAACGCCCGCTTAACCCGGAAGCCAGGCGCACCAATGTGTCGGAGGTGCGCGATAGGACAGGAACATCACTGCCGGCCAAACCCTCCCTTAACCAGGACGACGCTGGGCCAATTGTGCGCCGCCCCATGGGTCTCCCGGTCGCGGCCAGCTGCGACAGAGCCTGGACTCGAACCAGGTTCTCTAGTGGCACAGCTAGCACTGCCTGAGATCACTGCATCACTCGGGAGGCCAGTATCGTTTTTTTGGCAAGCGAAATATCGGATATCGGTATCGGCAAAAAATTTCATATCGGTGCATCCCTGCTTTGAGAGGTTGTTTTGGCACACGTTAACTCCACCATCCCAGACACCCTAGGCCCACTCCAATGTGTATACCGCCCTAACAGATCCATAGATGATGCAATCTCAATTGCACTCCACACTGCCCTCACCCACCCAGATAAGAGGAATACCTATGTGAGAATGCTGTTCATTGACTACAGCTCAGTGTTCAACACTATTGTCCCCTCCAAGCTTGTCACCAAGCTTATGAGTCTTGGTTTGAACACCTCCCTCTCCAACTAGATCCTGGACTTCCTGACAGGCCGACCCCAGGTGGTGAGGGTAGGCAACATCACCTCCCTCAACACGCTAACCCTCAACACAGGGGCCACACGGGTATGTGCTTAGTCCCCTCCTGTACTCCCTGTTCACCCACGACTGCATGGCCACGCATGACTCCAACACCACCATCAAGTTTGGTAAAGATGTTGGTAGGCCTGATCACCGGCGACGATGAGTCAGCCTACAAGGTGGAGGTCAACCTCTCCCTCAGTGTCAGTAAGACGAAGGAGCTGATCTTGGACTACAGGAAACCATGGGGTGAACACGCCCCCATCCACATCAACGGGGCTGCAGTGTATCAGGTCAAGAGCTTCAAGTTCCTCAGTGTCCGAATGGGTAAAGACTTAAAATGGTCCAAACACGCATGCAAAATCGTGAAGAAGGAGCGACAGCACCTCTTCCCCCTCAGGAGGTTGAAAAAGTTTGTCATGGGCCCTCAAATCATCAAAAAGTTATACAGCTGTACCACTGAGAGCATCTTGACTGGCTGCATCACTGCCTGGTATGGCTATAGCACCGCCTTCGATCTCATGGCGCTACAGAAGGTGGTGCGGACATTCCAGTGCATCACTGGGGCTGAGCTCCCTGCCATCCATGACATATATCATGGATTGCAGGCGGTGTGGTAGGAAGGCCCAGGAAAACCGTTGAAGACTCCAACCACCCAAGACATGGACTATTCTCTCTGCTTCACGGCAAGCGGTACCAGGGCATGTTGTCTGGCACCAACAGGCTCTTGAACAGCTTCTATCCCCAAGCAATAAGACAAATAAATAAAATAAATAAGATAAATAGGTACATCTACTATCTGAGTTGACCTTGTGTCTTTACTGGCCTATGTCTCTTTACACACACACACACACACACACACACACACACACACACACACACACACACACACAGACAGACACACAGACAGACAGACAGACAGACAGACAGACAGACAGACAGACAGACAGACAGACAGACAGACAGACAGACAGACAGACAGACAGACAGACAGACAGACAGACACACACACAGACAGACAGACAGACAGACAGACAGACACACACACACACACACACACACACACACACACACCCACAGGACCCTACACACACACTCACACACACACACACACACACACACAGACACACACACACACACACATTTTTTGAAACCGCCTCATGCCAATGACTCCTTATATGGCTGTGAATGAGCTACGAGCTTCCACGTTTTCCAAAAGGTGTCTACAGCATTGTGACGTCTTTTTAGGCATTTCCCTTGAAGAATGGCTGTAAGGGAGCATATATGGCATGTGGTCACATGGTGTCTCCCGCAGAAAACGTTGCGTTTAATACTGAGGTAGCCATTTTTCCAATCGCTTCTTATGAGAAACCAATTGCCTCGACGGATATATTATCAAATATATTTGTTAAAAACACCTTGAGGATGGATCCTAAACAACGTTTGCCGTGTTTCTGTCGATATTATGTAGCTAATTTTGAAAAAAGTTTGGCGTTATAGTTGTAGCATTTTTCGGTCGATTTCTCAGCCAAGCATGGTGAAGAAACGGGAGCTTTATCGCCTACAAAAATAATCTTTTTGGAAAAAAGGAACATTTGCTATCTAACTGGGAGTCTCCTGAGTGAAAGCATCCGAAGTTCTTCAAAGGTAAATTATTTAATTTGGTTGCTTTTCTTATTTTTGTGAAAATGTTGCCTGCTGCCAGCAGAGCCTAGCATAGCATTATGCCATGATAAACTTACACAAATGCTTGTCTAGCGTTGGCTGTAACGCATATTTTGAAAATCTGAGATGGCAGTGTTGTTAACAAAAGGCTAAGCTTGTGTTTGAATATATTTATTTCATTTCATTTGCGATTTTCATGAATAGGAAAAGTTTCTAGGGGTATTTATGTCCGTTGCGTTATGCTAATGCGTTTGAGGCTATGATTACGCTCCCGGATACGGGTTTGCTCGTCGCAACTGGTTTTAATGCAGCTGGTGGCCACACCAGATACTCACTCACTGTTACTTTTGATTTTGACCCCCCCCCCCCCCCCCCCCTTTGTTCAGGGACACATTATTCCATTTCTGTTAGTCACATGTCTGTGGAACTTGTTCAGTTTATGTCTCAGTTGTTGAATCTTGTTATGTTCATACAAATATTTACACATGTTAAGTTAGCTGAAAAGAAATGCAGTTGACAGGGAGAGGATGTTTATTTTTTTGTTGCTGAGTTTAGTATGTTACTTACTCATTGTGTTCTTCATATTTCTTCTTTTTTTTTGTATTTTGTATTGTATTTTATTTTACCTTTTTATTTAACTAGGCAAGTCAGTTAAGAACAAATTCTTATTTTTACCTGCTTTTTAAATCTGATTTTACTGGTTGCATCAGTTACCGGATGTGGAATAGAGTTCCATGTAGTCATGGCTCTATGTAGTACTGTGCGCCCCCCATAGTCTTTTCTAGACTCAGAGACTGTGAATAGACCTCTGATGGCATGTCTTGTGGGGTATGCGTGGGTGTCTGAGCTATGTGCTAGTATTTTAAAGCAGACAGCTCGGTACCTTCAGCTTGTCAACACCTCTTACGAAAACAAGTAATGAAGAAGTCAATCTCTCCTCTACTTTGAGCCATGAGAGATTGACATGCATGTCATTAATGTTAGCTTTCTGTGTACTTTTAAGGGCTAGCCGGGCTGCCTTGTTCTGAGACAATTGCAATTTTCCCAAGTCCCTTTTTGTGGCACCTGACCACACTACTGAACAGTAGTCCAGGTGTGACAAAACCAGGGCCTGTAGGACCTGCCTTGTTGTTAGGAATGCAGAGTAGCACTTTATTATGGACAGACTTCTCCCCATCTTAGCTACTGTTGTATCAATATGTTTCCACCATGACAGTTTAAAATCCACATTATTGATTATGAGATGTAGTTGAGGCTTAGGGTTTAGTGAATGATTTTTCCCAATACAATGCTTTTAGGTTTGGAAATATTTAGGACTCACTTATTCCTTACTACCCATTCCGAAACTAACTGCAGCTCCTTAAGTGTTGCAGTCATTTCAGTCGCTGTAGTAGCTGACATGTATAGTATTGAGTCATCCACTTACATAGACACTCTGGCTTTATTCAAAGTCAGTGGCATGTCGTTAGTAAAGATTGAAAAAAGCAAGGGGCCTAAACAGCTACCCTGGGGGATTCCTGCTTATACCTGGATTATGTTTGAGAGGCTTCCATTAAAAAAATCAGTTCTTTGAAATCCCTTTTGAGATGTTCCGAGCTAGCACTCCTGATGTCATTTGACCCCACATGGACTATGACAGTGTCAGCCCCCAACATCTGTCATAGAACAGTCGGAAGCAGCCTTGTGATGTCCTGTACTCGTGCTCCTGTGTAGCACAGGTTTTTTTCCTTGGGAACAGAGATGTTTCTCACCATAGAGCTGCCTATGATGACAGCTGGTGATGTTAAATGGGCCGGACTCTCAGGCAGCCTCACGGTCTCATGAGGGTGTGAGCTCTGAGGATCTGAACCCGAGGTAGAAGCCATCGGAGAGGGAGACAGAACAGAGGAGAAAGACGCAGGTACTTCCGGGTCCGATCTTGAATGGGAAGCCCCCAAGGAAGAAGGTGCTGGAACCTCTGGATCCAGGGTGGCAAAGTTGTTTATTTTCTCTGTCAGGTTCGGGCAGGAGACCCCTGTTGACAGAGGACGCTGTCTTCGACTTCCATGGTGAGTGACATGCAGTGGGGAGAACAAGTATTTGATACACTGCCGATTTTGCAGGTTTTCCTACTTACAAAGCATGTAGAGGTCTGTAATTTTTATCATAGGTACACTTCAACTGTGAGAGACAGAATCTAAAAAATCCAGAAAATCACATTGTATTATTTTTAAGTAATTAATTAGCATTTTATTGCATGACATATGTATTTGATACATCAGAAAAGCAGAACTTAATATTTGGTACAGAAATCTTTGTTTGCAATTACAGAGATCATACATTTCCTGTAGTTCTTGACCAGGTTTGCACACACTGCAGCAGGGATTTTGGCCCACTAATCCATTCCAACCTTCTCCAGATCCTTCAGGTTTTGGGGCTGTCGCTGGGCAATACGGACTTTCAGCTCCCTCCAAAAAAAAATTATATTGTGTTCAGGTCTGGAGACTGGCTAGGCCACTCCAGGACCTTGAGATGCTTCTTACGGAGCCACTCCTTAGTTGCCCTGGCTGTGTGTTTGAGGTTGTTGTCATGCTGCAAGACCCAGCCACGACCCATCCATCGTCCCCTCATTACGGTGCAGTCGTCCTGTCCCCTTTGCAGAAAAGCATCCCAAAAGAATGATGTTTCCACCTCCATGCTTCACGGTTGGGATGGTGTTCTTGGGGTTGTACTCATCCTTCTTCTTCCTCCAAACACGGCGAGTGGAATTTAGACCAAAAAGCTCTATTTTGTTTCATCAGACCACATGACCTTCTCCCATTCCTCCTCTGGATCATCCAGATGGTCATTGGCAAACTTCAGACGGGCCTGGACATGCGCTAGCTTGAGCAGGGGGACCTTGCGTGCGCTGCAGGATTTTAATCCATGACGGCGTAGTGTGTTGCTAATGGTTTTCTTTGAGACTGTGGTCCCAGCTCTCTTCAGGTCATTGACCAGGTCCTGCCGTGTAGTTCTGGGCTGATCCCTCACCTTCCTCATGATCATTGATGCCCCACGAGGGGAGATCTTGCATAGAGCATTGTTGGGTTTTGAGTTTGCAAATAAGGCATTTCACTGCACGTGACATTAGAACTTGAAACTTGAAACACACACACACACACACACAATCACACAATCACACAATCACACACAAACACATAGTATGTACCCTCGGCCTACATCAACAGACAATTAGAAAAGGAGATCACTCTTGCTGAGGTCCAGTTTGCCACACCACGCTGCAGCTGGACCCTATAGTCTTGAGGGAAGGAAGAGGTACAGTATTTTGTGGCCATCACAGCTTGTCTGGGGGTAATGGACACAGAGACCCCTCTAATGTCAGTCATCAATAGGGCCTGACTTACTGCCAAGGTGGGAGGTCTGGGAGAGCAGTTGTTAAATATCCGATACCCCATGCGTGTTGCCCATGGAAGACCTGAAGCTAGAATTTCTCTCTCTTTCTCTCCCCCCTCTATCTCTCTCTTTCTTTCTCTCACTTTCTTTCTCTCTCTCTCGCTCTCTTTCTCTCTTTCCCCCCTCTCTCCATCTTTCTAGGATAGTTGTGGTTGCTCTGGTCGGATAAAGGGGGATGGGTTGAATATTAAGCTGTGGCTGATTTCTTAGCCTTTGTGAACTCCGATTTCCTCAGCAGGATGCTATCTCTCATCCTTGTTTCTGTCCCCATCTCTAGGCTTCTCTCTGCTTCTCGCTGCCTCTTCTCTGCTCCTTTTTGCCTCCTCTTTCTCCCCTTTTCTGTCTGTCTCTACCTATCTCTACTTCTCTCTACCTTCTCTTCCTCTTTCAACCTCTAGCAGTTCCCCCTGTTGTCAGCCTTTGTGTTTCGGCCCGCTCTTGTGAGCCAAGAAGAGCCACTCTTCAACCTACGGCCAGTGGGTGATGGTGATGTTGGCAGCCCCTCTTGGCGGTGATGGTGGGTCCAGCTGCCCAGCTCCCTGGTTCCAGCAGCCCAGCCCCCTGGTTCCAGCAGCCCAGTCCCCTGGTTCTAGCAGCCCAGCCCCCTGGTTCTAGCAGCCCAGCCCCCTGGTTCTAGCAGCCCAGACCCCTGGTTCTAGCAGCCCAGACCACTGGTTCTAGCAGCCCGGCCCCCTGGTTCTAGCAGCCCAGACCCCTGGTTCTAGCAGCCCAGGCCCCTGGTTCTAGCATCCCAGACCCCTGGTTCTAGCAGCCCAGACCCCTGGTTCTAGCAGCCCAGACCCCTGGTTCTAGCAGCCCGGCCCCCTGGTTCTAGCAGCCCAGACCCCTGGTTCTAGCAGCCCAGCCCCCTGGTTCTAGCAGCCCAGACCCCTGGTTCTAGCAGCCCAGACCCCTGGTTCTAGCAGCCCAGACCCCTGGTTCTAGCAGCCCAGATCCCTGGTTCCAGCAGCCCAGCCCCCTGGTTCCAGCAGCCCAGCCCCCTGGTTCCAGCAGCCCAGCCCCCTGGTTCTAGCATCCCAGACCCCTGGTTCTAGCAGCCCAGACCCCTGGTTCTAGCAGCCCAGACCCCTGGTTCTAGCAGCCCAGATCCCTGGTTCCAGCAGCCCAGCCCCCTGGTTCCAGCAGCCCAGCCCCCTGGTTCCAGCAGCCCAGCCCCCTGGTTCTAGCATCCCAGACCCCTGGTTCTAGCAGCCCAGACCCCTTTGTCTAGCAGCCCAGACCCCTGGTTCTAGCAGCCCATACCCCTGGTTCTAGCAGCCCAGACCCCTGGTTCCAGCAGCCCAGACCCCTGGTTCTAGCAGCCCAGACCCCTGGTTCTAGCAGCCCAGACCCCTGGTTCTAGCAGCCCAGACCCCTGGTTCTAGCAGCCCAGACCCCTGGTTCCAGCTGCCCAGCCCCCTGGTTCCAGCATCCCAGCCCCCTGGTTCTAGCATCCCTGACCCCTAGTTCTAGCAGCCCAGCCCCCTGGTTCTAGCAGCCCAGCCCCCTGGTTCTAGCAGCCCAGACCCCTGGTTCTAGCAGCCCAGACCCCTGGTTCTAGCAGCCCGGCCCCCTGGTTCTAGCAGCCCAGACCCCTGGTTCTAGCAGCCCAGCCCCCTGGTTCTAGCAGCCCAGACCCCTGGTTCTAGCAGCCCAGACCCCTGGTTCTAGCAGCCCAGACCCCTGGTTCTAGCAGCCCAGATCCCTGGTTCCAGCAGCCCAGCCCCCTGGTTCCAGCAGCCCAGCCCCCTGGTTCCAGCATCCCAGACCCCTGGTTCTAGCAGCCCAGACCCCTTTGTCTAGCAGCCCAGACCCCTGGTTTTAGCAGCCCATAACCCTGGTTCTAGCAGCCCAGACCCCTGGTTCCAGCAGCCCAGACCCCTGGTTCTAGCAGCCCAGACCCCTGGTTCTAGCAGCCCAGACCCCTGGTTCTAGCAGCCCAGACCCCTGGTTCTAGCAGCCCAGACCCCTGGTTCTAGCAGCCCAGACCCCTGTTTCTAGCATCCCAGCCCCCTGGTTCTAGCAGTCCAGCCCCCTGGTTCTAGCAGTCCAGCCCCCTGGTTCTAGCAGCCCAGACCCCTGGTTCTAGCAGCCCGGCCCCCTGGTTCTAGCAGCCCAGACCCCTGGTTCTAGCAGCCCAGCCCCCTGGTTCTAGCAGCCCAGACCCCTGGTTCTAGCAGCCCAGCCCCCTGGTTCTAGTATCCCTGACCCCTGGTTCTAGCATCCCAGCCCCCTGGTTCTAGCAGCCCAGCCCCCTGGTTCTAGCAGCCCAGACCCCTGTTTCTAGCATCCCAGCCCCCTGGTTCTAGCAGTCCAGCCCCCTGGTTCTAGCAGCCCAGACCCCTGGTTCCAGCAGCCCAGACCCCTGGTTCTAGCAGCCCGGCCCCCTGGTTCTAGCAGCCCAGACCCCTGGTTCTAGCAGCCCAGCCCCTTGGTTCTAGCAGCCCAGACCCCTGGTTCTAGCAGCCCAGACCCCTGTTTCTAGCATCCCAGCCCCCTGGTTCTAGCAGTCCAGCCCCCTGGTTCTAGCAGCCCAGACCCCTGGTTCCATTAGCCCAGCCCCCTGGTTCTAGCATCCCAGACCCCTGGTTCTAGCAGCCTAGACCCCTTTGTCTAGCAGCCCAGCCCCCTGGTTCTAGTATCCCTGACCCCTGGTTCTAGCATCCCAGCCCCCTGGTTCTAGCAGCCCAGCCCCCTGGTTCTAGCAGCCCAGACCCCTGTTTCTAGCAGCCCAGCCCCCTGGTTCTAGCAGCCCATACCCCTGGTTCTAGCAGCCCAGACCCCTGGTTCCAGCAGCCCAGAACCCTGGTTCTAGCAGCCCAGACCCCTGGTTCTAGCAGCCCAGACCCCTGGTTCTAGCAGCCCAGACCCCTGGTTCTAGCAGCCCAGACCCCTGGTTCCAGCTGCCCAGCCCCCTGGTTCCAGCAGCCCAGACCCCTGGTTCTAGCAGCCCAGACCCCTGGTTCTAGCAGCCCGGCCCCCTGGTTCTAGCAGCCCAGACCCCTGGTTCTAGCAGCCCAGCCCTTTGGTTCTAGCAGCCCAGCCCCCTGGTTCTAGCAGCCCAGCCCCCTGGTTCTAGCAGCCCAGACCCCTGGTTCTAGCAGCCCAGACCCCTGGTTCTAGCAGCCCAGATCCCTGGTTCCAGCAGCCCAGCCCCCTGGTTCCAGCAGCCCAGCCCCCTGGTTCCAGCAGCCCAGCCCCCTGGTTCTAGCATCCCAGACCCCTGGTTCTAGCAGCCCAGACCCCTTTGTCTAGCAGCCCAGACCCCTGGTTCTAGCAGCCCATACCCCTGGTTCTAGCAGCCCAGACCCCTGGTTCCAGCAGCCCAGACCCCTGGTTCTAGCAGCCCAGACCCCTGGTTCTAGCAGCCCATACCCCTGGTTCTAGCAGCCCAGACCCCTGGTTCTAGCATCCCAGACCCCTGGATCTAGCAGCCCAGACCCCTGGTTCCAGCAGCCCAGACCACTGGGTCCAGCAGCCCAGACCCCTGGGTCCAGCAGCCCAACCTCCCAGGTCTCAGCCGGACATGATGTAACAGAGGGGTAAACACCACTTAGGAGAGCTCTGTGTCACAGATTGATTTTTGGCTTGGGATCTGGCCAAGGGAGACGGGGACATGGAGGGCTGGTGCTTGTAGTTGACAGTCCCACAGAGATAAGCTGTGCTGTGTGGCAGCATGAGGAGAGACTAGGTGTGCATTCCAAATGGAAACCTATTCCCTCAATATAGTGCATTATTTATTTTTTACCAAGGCCCATAGGGTTCCAAAGAAATGTAGTGACTGAGGGAATAGGTTTCCATTTCGGACACTGGTAAGGTTCGTCAGTTGGCATTCACATGGTGGAGCTGGTGGGAAGAGATGGATGAGGGGATGAGGAAGACAGGGATGAGGACGTGAGGGACGAGAGGAAAGAGGAAGAGAGGGATGAAAGGGATGAGGAAGAGAGGGAAAAAAGGAAGAGAGGGATGAGCGAGATGAGGATGAGAAGGATGAGGAAGAGCGGGATCGGAGGGATGATGATGAGAGGGATGAGAGGGACGAGGAAGAGAGGGATGAAAGGGATGGGGAAGAGATGGATGAGAGGGATGAAAGGGATGAGGAAGAGGGATGAAAGGGTTGAGGGTGAGAGGGATGAAAGGGATGAGGATGAGAGGGATCATGATGATGAGAGATGGGGAAGAGATGGATGAGATGGATGAAAGGGATGAGGAAGAGGGATGAAAGGGATGAGGAAGAGAGGGATGAGAGGGATGAGGAAGAGGATGAGAAAGAAAGGGTTGAGGATGATAGGGATGAGGATGATAGGAAGGATATTAAATGGATTTTCATCATATGAACTCACCCATTAGAGGATAAACAGAGGCAGTAGGGATCTGATATATATATGATCCTATATAAGGTAGAGAGCAGATGGGGAACATACAAGTGGCTGCCATGCAGTAAGTGGACATGAGGCCCTGTAGATGCTGTGTTGCACACATTATATCAATTGAAACATTTGCGTATAATTACATCTCATAGTTTTAGTTGACTATAAACTAAACTGAAGTGAAATCTGAGAGCAGACTGATGCTCCCTCATGCTGAAACTAGTGGAAGAGAGCATGAAGGAGGATAAAATGAGTGAAGAACCAGAGAGAAGAGATGTAGAGACAACACACTATAATCACACTACACTGTGAGGAGACGGAGAGACAACACTCTATAATCACACTACACTGTGAGGAGATGGAGAGACAACACCCTATAATCACACTACACTGTGAGGATACCTGGAAGAAGAAGAAACGGAGAGACAACACCCTATAATCACACTACACTGTGAGTAGACGGAGAGACAACACCCTTTAATCACACTGCACTGTGAGGAGAAAGAGAGACAACACCCTATTATCACACTACACTGTGAAGAGAAGGAGAGACAACACCATATAAACACACTACACTGTAAAGAGACGGAGAGGGAAAAACTGCTGTTGAAACAAAGTGTAACTACACACCATGATCGATTGCTTGGCACTCCGGTACCGCTTGCTGTGCGGTAGCAGAGAGAACAGTCTATGACTAGGGCGGCTGGAGTCTTTGACAATTTTTAGAGCCTTCCTCTGTCACCGCCTGGTATAGAGGTCCTGGATGGCAGGAAGCTTGGCCCCAGTGATGTACTGGCCGTTCGCACTACCCTTTGAAGTGCCTAGCCTAGCGGTCGGGTGCTGAGCAGTTGCCATACCAGGCAGTGATGCAACCAGTCAGGCAGGATGCTCTCGATGGTGCAGCTGTAGAACCTTTTAAGGATCTGAGGACCCATGCCAACTCTTTTCAGTCTCCTGAGGGGGAATAGGTTTTGTCGTGCTCTCTTCATGACTGTCTTTGTGTGCTTGGACCATGTTAGTTTGTTTGTGATGTGGACACCAAGGTCTCAACCTGCTCCACTGCAGCCCCGTCGATGAGAATGGGGGCGTGCTCTGTCCTCTTTTTCCTGTAATCCACAAGCATCTCCTTTGTCTTGAGGGAGAGGTTGTTGTCCTGGCGCCACACGACCAGGTCTCTGACCTCCCTATAGGCTGTCTCGTCATTGTCGGGATCATCGGGATCAGGCCTATCACTGTTGTGTCATCTGCAAATTGAATGATGGTGTTGTAGTCGTGCCTAGCTGTGCCGTCATGAGTGAACAGGGAATACAGGAGGGGACTGAGCACGCACCCCTGAGGGGCCCCTGTGTTGAGGATCAGCGTGGCAGATGTGTTGTTACCTACCCTTACCACCTGGGGGTGGCCCGCCAGGATGTCCAGGATCCATTTGTAGAGGGAGGTGTTTAGTCCCAGAGTCTCCAGCTTATTGATGAGCTTTTGAGGGCACTATGGTGTTGAACGTAGAGCTGTATGAATAGCATTCTCACATAGGTGTTCTTTTTGTCCAGGTGGGCAGTGTGGAGTGCAATAGAGATTGTATCATCTGTGGATCTTTTAGGGCGGCATGCAAATTGGAGTGGGTCTAGGGTTTCTGGGATGATGGTGTTGATGTGAGCCATGACCAGCCTTTCAAAGCGCTTTATGGCTGCAGACGTGAGTGCTTCTGGTCGGTAGTAATTTAGGCAGGTTACCTTAGTGTTCTTGGGCACAGGGACTATAGTGGTCTGCTTAAAACATGTTGGTATTACAGACTCGGACAGGGAGAGTTTGAAAATGTCAGTGAAGACACTTGCCAGTTGGTCAGCGCATGCTTGCAGTACACGTCCTGGTAATCCATCTAGCCCTGCGGCCTTGTGAATGTTGACCTGTTTAAAGGTTATACTCACATCGGCTGCGGAGAGCGTGATCATACAGTCTTCCAGAACAACTGGTGCTCTCATGCATGTTTCAGTGTTATTTGCCTCGAAGCGAGTGTAGAAGTAGTTTAGCTCGTTCTGGTAGGCTCGTTTCACTGGGCAGCTCTCGGCTGTGCTTCCCTTTGTAGTCTATAATGGTTTTCAAGCCCTGCCACATCCGACGAGCGTCAGAGCTGGTGTAGTACGATTCGATCTTAGTCCTGTATTGACGCTTTGCCTGTTTGATTGTTCGTCGGAGGGCATAGCAGGATTTCTTATAAGCTTATAAGAGTCCCGCTCCTTGAAAGTGGTAGCTCTAGCCTTTAGCTCAGTGCGGATACTGCCTGTAGTCCATGGCTTCTGATTGGGGTATGCACGTACGGTCACTGTGGGGACGATGTCATCGATGCACTCATTGATGAAGCCAATGACCGATGTGGTGTATTCCTCAATGCCATCGGAGGAATCCCAGAACATATTCCAGTCTGTGCTAAGCTACAGTCCTGTACAGTCCTGTAGCTTAGCATCTGCTTCCACGTTTTTATTGCTCTAGTCACTGGTGCTTCCTGCTTAAATTTTAGCTTGTAAGCAGGAATCCGGGGATAGAATTGTGGTCAGATTTGCCAATGGAGGGTGAGGGAGAGCTTTGTATGTATCTCTGTGTGTGGAGTAAAGGTGGTCCAGAGTTTTTTTCCCTCTGGTTGCACATTTAACATGCTGATAGGAATTTGGTTAAACGGATTTAAGTTTCGCTGCATTAAATATTACCCTTGTTTTTCTATCTCAGCTCAAGTGTAAAAGTTGTTTTGGTGGAATGAGTACCATCACATATCAGAGTTTTAGAATATTTTTACAGTACATTCTGTTCCCTAGAAGATGAGCATGAGAAATGTTCGTCAGAGTAGCTAGCTATGATCAGAGAAAAGTTCAATTTGTTTTCATACGGGCTGTTTTGCCAGTGCAGTCACACAAGGTAGTCATACATTCTGAACCTTTGTTAGTGAGGACCACATGAAAATGATCTATGAAAATGGAGAATGATTATTTTCTTTCGTCTAAGTCTCAGAGAAATAAAAGTGTAAGAGTTCATTGGTTACAGAAGCACCCTGTGCCAGGGTTCCTTGTTTACAGAAGCACCCTGTGCCATGGTTCCTTGGTTACAGAAGCACCCTGTGCCAGGGTTCCTTGGTTACAGACGTACCTTGTGGCAGGGTTCCTTGGTTACAGAAGCACCCTGTGCCAGGGTTCCTTGGTTACAGAAACACCCTGTGCCAGGGTTCCTTGGTTACAGAAGCACCCTGTAGCAGGGTTCCTTGTTTACAGAGGCACCCTGTGCCAGGGTTCCTTTGTTACAGAAGCACCCTGTGCCAGGGTTCCTTGGTTACAGAAGCACCCTGTGCCAGGGTTCCTTGGTTACAAAAGCACCCTGATCCAATGATTACTGTGCCAGAGTTTCTGAAATAACAACAGAAATTTGGCAAGGTCAGAGATATTGATTTTAGGAAATGGAGAAGGGTATTAGCATATGTGATATAACCAGACTTGTTTTGTGTCTGTGAAAGACGTACAGGGCACTTGGGAACTGAGCATCAATCAGTTATGTATGTAGTTAGAATATTTACACCAAGCTTCAGCCAAGTCAATCATGTGAGCCTCTCTCGACTTCTCATGTCAGCTGAACCCCAGTCCACCATCAAGCTATTAATTTAAACCAAAACTCTATGGTAGGATCCTTATTTGGTTTCTGTGTGCAGAAGCAGCTGTGTGGACTTGTACTTAGTAAATGAGAACACAGAGAAAGCAGAAGGGCACAGGGGTTCAGATCTCTGAGGAGACACTTCACATCAGGAGAAAAGTATTTCATTGTATTGGTTTCAATCAATATCTATTTGTGCAGGATGGATGATGATGTAAAACATGGAGGCCATTTAAGCTGCTCTCGATAATGGAGAGAGAGCCAAGCAACTAGGAATTGATATGAGCTGTTGAAAGAAGAGCATGGTTTTGACATGGTGCCACAGTTCTCAGTTCAGCCTATGGTCCTTGTTGTTAGAGTGGTGAAATAAAATATATATATGTATTTTTTTTAAATCAAATTGTATTTTTCAAATGCGCCGAAAACAACAAGTGTAGACTTTACAGTGAAATATGTACTTACGAGCCCTTTCCCACCAATGCAGTTTAAAAAGTATGAACATTAAGAAATATATCAAATAAAATAGTAACACAATAAAATAACACAATAAAATAACAATGACAAGGTTATATACAGGCTATATACAAGTAGTACCGGTACTTAGTCACTGTACTGGGGTATGAGGTAGTTGAGTGATTGAGGTAATATGTACATGTAGGTTTGGTTAACTGATTGATTGAAGTACTCTGTACATGTAGGTTTGGTCAGGTGATTGTTTGAAGTACTCTGTACATGTAGGTGTGGTTAGGTGATTGATTGATTGAAGTACTCTGTACATGTAGGTTTGGTTAATTGATTGATTGAAGTACTCTGTACATGTAGGTTTGGTTAGGTGATTGATTGATTGAAGTACTCTGTACATGTAGGTTTGGTTAGGTGATTGATTGATTGAAGTACTCAGTACATGTAGGTGTGGTTAGGTGATTGATTGATTGAAGTACTCTGTACATGTAGGTTTGGTTAGGTGATTGATTGAAGTACTCTGTACATGTAGGTTTGGTTAGGTGATTGATTGAAGTACTCTGTACATGTAGGTTTGGTTAATTGATTGATTGAAGTACTCTGTACATGTAGGTTTGGTTAGGTGATTGATTGAAGTACTCTGTCCATGTAGGTTTGGTTAGGTGATTGATTGAAGTACTCTGTCCATGTAGGTTTGGTTAGGTGATTGATTGAAGTACTCTGTACTTGTAGGTTTGGTTAGGTGATTGATTGAAGTACTCTGTACATGTAGGTTTGGTTAGGTGATTGATTGAAGTACTCTGTCCATGTAGGTTTGGTTAACTGATTGATTGAAGTACTCTGTACATGTAGGTTTGGTTAGGTGATTGATTGAAGTACTCTGTCCATGTAGGTTTGGTTAGGTGATTGATTGAAGTACTCTGTCCATGTAGGTAGGGGGTGAAAAGCAGAAAGTCCAGGTAGCTGTTTAACTGTTCAGCCGTCTTATGGCTTTGGGGTAGAATCTGTTCAGGAGCATTTCCGTGCCAGACTTGGCTCTTCGGTACAGCAGAGAGGACAGACAGTGACTTGGGTGGCTGGAGTCATTGATCATTTTTAGGGTATTCCTGGTATAGAGGTCCTGGGTGACAGTGAGCTTGGCCACACTGTTAACAGACACGTTGTGCGTTGTTCTTTGTTTTATTAATTTGCTTGTGGCTTTGTGGCATTCCCCCTTAGAGGGATAGCATAGCCACATTTAGATTTGCTCTCATGAAAGGAAAACACAGGGCAAATCTCTCCCAGGCTCTCTGCTGCACCTCCTGGTGCTCAGCCTCACACAGATCAGCTGACAGAGGGAAGCGTGTGCTCTGATCATCTGAGAGAGAAAGAAAGAGGAGGACTTGCCAAAGAGATGATTCACAAAAATACATGTTCCTTCCCCTCTCTGCATCGCTTCCCACCCACTGTGTTTTTGGGGCTGAGCAGCTCATCAAAAAGCATTTGGAATTGAGTGAGGAGATATTTTGGTTGAAAGTAACAGAAGTCATTTGGCAGTAGTTAGAGTACCCTCATTTGCAGTACTGTTTTTGGAAAAGCTTAATTTAAAAAAATATATATTTCTCTGCGATTTTGTAGTGCTTTGCCTCTGACACGAAATGCAGTGATGATAATACACAGTATTTCTGCTCGTGTCATGAAGATGATACCATTTGGCTCTTGGCCAATCATGCAGCCTTCAATAAATTCTTATTTAGCCAGTGAGCCGAAACATCTGGACTTTTCCCTGCCTGTCAGAAGATGTAGATCATGAGCTGCTCCTAGCTGTGCTGCAGACTGGGTTGGGTTCAATCTGCAGTAGTTACACTATAGGATGAACAGAGACCTATTTTAGTCAATTTAAC